>NC_137013.1:3272314-3367314 GCF_032717465.1 Coenobita brevimanus
ATCTCAAAAGCAACCGTACACATGAACACTCAGCTCGTCGGTGCATATAATAGTAATGCTAGTAAAAAGTAATGCTAGCATGCTAGTAACTGCGTGTAAGTAAATGGAGTAATGTTTTAAGTTTAGTATTACCCGGTACTACTCTTGGCACTGGATGGTTTTTTGATCACCCGCAATAATAGCACGATCCTTTGATAGCAGTACTTCTGTTAATCATTTTGCTTTATGCCACCGACTCTGAGCCTATGCTATAAGTGCCCCGTTCTCGAGGTTCCGTAACGCGTCTGAAAAACACTAGGAGAGGTTGATCCACAACTATCCTCACACGTCAACACAGGAACAATAATTCGCAACACCTCTCTACTGATAAGCTAGTAACGTTACCTCTGTGTTTGTACTGTGGAATTCATACTCGTGGTGTATGATTTGCCAGTGAGACCATATAGAAGAGCAGTGAATTCATATCTTCTGTTCCCTGCAAAAGATGGGACTGAAGTCGTGATCCCATAGTTTCCAGTCGTTGACAGTATTAACTTTACCACCACTACAGAAATGATTGTTCGGAATATGACAGACAATTTAATTTCTTTGTGTTTCTATGTAGGTCCCTTTCGTATAATCCCAAAAGCAGTCCTGTACATTTGGTAACCCTCGCACCCACCCAAGACTCCAATAGTATATCGATATTGCTTTAAATTTACATGACGAATCCACTTCATCTGTGGCTACGCTTGCTGATATTAAGTTTTAAATATCTCAGTATTCTGCAACTTGTCAAATCTCCACAGGCCAGACGCACGGATTGGTCAGTTTCACAGCTTCACCGACCTCGTCAGTCTCACCTTCTCTGGTCAATGGCGTGAGATGGTGGCGGCACTCCATCACTTTCTAATGAATATAATAGCACTGCGCCGAGCCCGCCACCTGGCAAGATGTATGTGAAGTTTCATGATATTAACTCTTTCCACCAGAGAATGTAATTTTCATTTGATTTATGCTGCTGCCAGGCAGTATTCTTCAGCTTAGGATCATCAAAACATAGCACCAAACATCCTCTCCCTCATTCTGCATTTTACCAAGAAGCCAGTGAATGGCACAACCAACTTTACCAGCTAGAAATGTCTCTGCTATGCCGAAGAGTATAGTCCGAAGGAAGCAAGAATAAAATAAATAAGTCTCCGCGGTGAGGTGATTTAGACATACCGTGTTAATTTTACCAGGTTACGACCCCGCCCTGCCCTGCCCAACCCATTCCCTCATATCCATGACATCTTAATGCTTATAAAAAAACTACCCTACCTAGAGAGACACGAGTACACTTAACCAGTTTGTGATGGGGCCACCACCCTTTCCTTCTACAACAGCAGCACAAAATACAGCTCACAAACAATCCACTTTTCCCCACACTGCAGTGCAGCCCGCACATACCACATACACCACACTACCACAACACAGGAAGTCCTTCAACATAACCTCAACAAAAGACCTTTAGGAGGGACCATTGACGTCATAGATTTTCCTGCGGTCCACTGGGTTTCACAACGAGATAAGTCTGGGGTTACAACAACAGCAAAAATAACAACAACAAACACTGTTACACACATATACAAATAAAAAAAAACGCAAAAAGGAGATAGTTAAACCTTATGACAATGAAAGTAAAATATAGATCGACTCTAATCATCAGGTTCTTGTATTTCTGTTCTTGTACTTTCAACATCAGTTCCGTGATGTCCTAGATGATGTTTTTTGATGACTACATCCTGTACATGTAGAGATAGCGGACGGCCTAGGATGCAAATCGTGTGACCTATATACGTATTATTGAAGGGCACGCAGTCCTCGGTAGTACATTGACATTCATACACTACATTGGTTTTAGACAGCATCCCATCCTGGCCGGTTAAGTTGTTTTTTAATACCTTGGTACTAATGCGCGGGTTCTTGTACAATTTCGATTAGTAGGTTCAGAGTTTCTTTTCACAATGTCCATAACGGCCTTTTCATCTTTTTCATATCTGTTGGTAAAAGTGTTGCAGTAAAACACAGTAATGTCACTGGTTTGGTGTTTAGGTTGGCCAGATGCATAACGTTCGAGATATTTGCTAGTGATACGGTCAAAGTCCTTGTTAGTGTAGCCATTATCTACTGGCACCTGGCGTAGATGCTGCAGCTCTCGGTTTATAGATTGCCATGAGGAGGATACTGTAATGACCCGTTTAACATACGCTCTGATGACACACACACACACACACACACACACACACACACACACACACACACGTTTCTCTCTCTCTCTCTCTCTCTCTCTATCCGTGCATAAATAACTTTGGCAGGAAATCTCGGGGGCCGCCCCTCCCCGTAGGGAATGGCAATCAGTATCCCACTCTGTCCACCTTGCCCAAGTGAAGGTCTACCGCTGTGCAAAATTTCATGTTCCTCGCTATGACACACCATGTGTAATAGCTTTGGCCAGGACACCATGGGACGCCATCACCCCGTGAAAGTGGCCATTGAGGGTTGTATGCTATCTTAAAAAAAGAAAAAAAGTGGAATGAGGGAAACTCTCGCTGTGCAAAATTCCGTGTTCATGGGTAAAAAATAAGGGAAAAAAAAAAGAAAAAAGCCGTGGGTAGCATTGGCCGGAACCTCCCCCTCCACGCTCTTGCCATGAGGTGATACTCTTGTAGTTCACACTGTTCAAACCTGGTCCTGGCGGAGGTCTACCGATGTGCTAAAGTTTGTTTCCTCACACCCCTCCCCGTAAGGCCTCGACCCCATCCTTGAGAAAAGTACTGACTCAGTGAGTGAGTGACAGGAATAAGCGCAGTATTCGGCCGACCCCTGTGATTACGGGAAAAAAACAAAAACAAAAACAGAAATGGATGTTTAAAAAGTGAAGTAAGATACATAGGCTTTTTGGGGAAAAGCTTTATCATTACAGCAGAAATTATAATCACTGGCCACTACAGGTGAAAATAAAAAAAGCTACATTAATGGAGATATCTCAATCTCTTCTATGCGATGCAGTTCTAAAGTGAAAAAAAGAAAAAGCTTGGCGGTAGCGAAAATACAGTTTTAAAATTATTTGTAATATTGAAGGGGTATATGAAGAACAAAATTTGGCTGTATTAAGCTTTAGTACAGATGAGATGCCAAATCTGTGTTTTAGTATTAAGAGCAAAAGTGTGGCAACAGTCTCCTGCCAACGTTAGGTTCTGGCTATTATCCTGTATTTCTCATTCCTCCACGAACGTTAAAGATTCATCGCTTTATCTCATACTCTACGGCTTTGCAGAACGTGTTGCTGTCACATTAAGTTAACAGACGTAACATTTCCATCGCCACAACCAGCAGAGAAATGTTGGCATACTTTTCAACGTGGCAGCATGACTTGATGCCCGGGATAACTTCAGTAGGTCATACCCACACTAGTCTCTTACAGCACTGCATTCCACCAACCTCGTATTGTTTCAAGTACATGCAGTTCTCAATTGCATAAGACAGCAGGAGAGACGCGACGCTGATTTATGGTGTGTGGTGGTGGCGGCGGTGGTGGCTGAGTGACAGTAAGTTCCAGTAGTTGACGTCTCTATCAGCATTCAGACCCGACGACTCCACTTCTAGAGCGGTATTCTTGCTCAATTTGGTGATTTGGTAGCAGCTTTTCCTTGGAGATATAATTCTTTTGTTATTTGTTTATTTTTAGCACCGACACAGCTTGCCTCAGTAACACAGAAAACATAATGGTATAAAACAAATATATTGCTTAGTAACAGTAGCTGTAAACTCTTGCTAAGTCGCTAAGATTATTGACCATTATAATCTCTTCGGCTAAGAGAATTTTCAAGCATTTTTTCCATAAGAGTATATTTATTTTACTAAGTCTGCTTTTTCCCTTCCATGTTATTTGGTAGGATACTTATTGACAGAGTTAGAGAAAGAACAGAGGAATTTGTTGGAGAAGAACAGGGAGGCTTTAGGAAGGGAAGAGGTTGTGTAGATCAGATATTCATTCTTAGATCTTTAATGGAAAAGCTTCTAGAGAAGGGAAAGAAGTTGTATGCGGCTTTCATGGATTTGGAGAAAGCATATGACAGAGTGGATAGACAAGGATTGTGGAAAGTATTAAGAATATATGGAGTAGATGGAAAGTTGCTGAATGCCGTGAAGAGTATGTATGATGGTGCTAAGGCTGCAGTGCGTGTGGATGGTGAACTAAGTGAATTTTTCTCTTTAAAGGTTGGGTTGAAACAGGGATGTGTCATGTCTCCATGGTTGTTCAATCTGTACATGGATGGGGTAATAAAAGAGGTATAAGGTAGGTTAATGGATGTTGGAGTGGCCCTGGTGAGAGAGGATAGTGTTTGGAAACTCCCTGTACTGTTGTTTGCAGATGATACTGTGTTGTTGAGTGAAGACGAATGGGAGCTGCAAGGCTTGGTGGATGAATTTGGGAGAGTGTGCAAGAAACGGAATCTAAAGGTGAATGTAGGGAAGAATAAAGTGATGGTCTTTGAGAGAGGTGAAGTCAGTGAATGTACAGCGAGGTTGGATGGTGAGGAATTGGAAAATGTGAGTACGTTTAAGTACTTGGGTAGTGTGATGAGTAAGGATGGAAGTTTGGAGGGTGAAGTGCATGAAAGGGTACAGCAGGGAAGAAAGGTTGCTGATTCTTTGAAAGCAGTGATAAGAAACAGGGAAGTGAACATGGAAGTGAAAAAGTTACTACATGACAGTATTGTGATACCAACTCTAACGTATGGGAGTGAAGCTTGGACATTGTTGGAAGGACACAAGTCAAGAGTGAGAGCAGTGGATGTGAGTTATTTAAGAGGAGCCTGTGGAGTCAGATGGAGAGACCTGCTGACAAATGAGGATATAAAGGAGCGTTGTGGTGTGGATGTGGATGTGATAGGAAGTGTTATGAGGAACACACTGAGGTGGTTTGGCCACGTGGAGAGGATGGAGGGTGAAAGACTGACGAAGAGAGTGTATGTGAGTGAGGTGGAGGGGGGAAGAGGGAGGGGGAGGCCGAGGATGAGATGGAGGGATGGGGTGGAGAGGTATATGAGAGAGGGAGGTGTGAGTTGGGAGCAGGGCAGTGAAATGGCGGGGGACAGGACGACGTGGAGGCGATTTGTTTGTGGCCACCCCAAACGGGATTGAGGCGTCTGGCAATATATAGATAGATAGATAGTTATTTAAGTATTTCTGTTATCGATCTCCATTTCATACATTTGCTTACCAGATACAGAAACCTTCTACGCTGATGAAAATATGGGCCCTGGACCGCGATACACAAACGGACTTAGCATCATGTCACTGCCGTAACTGTGATTTGGTTTTGCAGGAAAGACAAGACGACAGTATAAGATTTTTTTTCGCATATCTTTCTTTTTAAAATTTTGTTCTGACAGAAAATCATCATGAGTTTTTCTTTCTAACCTTTTTTTTTTTTTTTTTTTTTGTAGGACAATGAAAACAATACATAAATCTGTCATTCTCTTATTCTTCCTGCATATAATAAATCTCAGTTGAGAAAGGGAATTTATAGTATTTTTTCAGTTATCTATCTGTCTATCCATCTATCTATACAAATATATAAATATATGTCTGTACCCCTGGGGGTAGGGGGGTTTCAAGAATACTCCCCCAGTATCCCTGCTTGTCGTACGAGGCGACTAAAAGGGTTGGTGGTGGGTTAGTGCCCCACCCCGTAAAAAGAACTAACTAAAAAAGCAAATAAAGCGCCTCGGACCCGGACGGACCATACGTTGACGACTAAGGAACGGACAAAGGACATTCTGAGGGTAGGAACGTGGAATGTGAGAGGAGTGAATGATGAAGTGAAAGAGAGAGAGATTGTCCAGGTGCTTGAGGATGCAAAAGTGGATATATGTGGATTGACTGAAACTAAATGGAAAGGTGAAAGGATGAGAGAATGGGAATACGGTGTAGGTATATGTGCGGGAGTCAGTTAGAATGAGAGGGCAAGAGAGGGAGTATGTCTGATGATAAGCAAGAAGTGGAAGGAGAATATAAGAGAGTATGGAACAGTGGGTGCAAGGATTGTATGGGTGAGGATGAAAGTAGGTATACAAGCATGGGCGATTGTATGTGTGTATGCTCCAACAGAGGATCGAGTGGCAAGAGTGAAAGATGAGTTTTGGGCGAAAGTAGAAGCATGTATGGACAAGTTTGAGAGGAGCGAGAGAGTGCTGTTGATTGGAGACATGAATGGCAAAGTCGGGAATGTACGAGTGGATGGAGTGGTTGGTCAATGGGGTGTGCCAGCGGAAGTAGATGGGAATGGTAGTGCTTTGGTGGACATCTGTGCTGGTAAGGGGTTGGCAATAGCCAACACCTACTTTCGTCATAAGATGATCCACCGGTATACATGGAGAGTAATAAGGAGGATGGATGGTGAACTTGTTGAACGAAAGGCAATGATAGACTACGTGTGTGTGGATGAGCGAATGAGAAGACAAGCGTTGGATGCAAGGGTGTGGAGAGGGTGGGGGAATGGAGTCTCGGACCATCACTTAGTGATGGCCAAGATAGAGCTGCAAAGAAAGTGGTTGAGGAGGCGAAGGGGAAGACAGGAGGAAGCAGCTCCTGTGAGAAGAGTGGAGAAATTGCAAGATAGTGAGAAGAGGACAGAGTATAAGAGCATAGTGGAAGAAAGATTGGGAAGGTATGAGCTAGAGCAGATGGAAGGGGTGGAAGACGTATGTAAGATATTCACGGAAGAGATAAGCGCAGCGTGTGAGGTGGTTTGTGGAGTGAGGAGGAGATGCAAGGGTGTGCAAGGGACAGCATGGTGGAATGATGAGGTGAAACGAGCTGTGGAACAAAAGAAGAAGGCATATGGTGAATGGTTGGCGAGTAGAGGTAGGGGAGAAGATGAGAGAGAGAAGAGAGAGGTATATGTGAGCAGGAGAAGGGAGGTTAAGAGACTGGTGAAGGAGAGTAAGAAGAAAGTGGATGAAGAGTTTGGGAGGAATCTGAGTGTGAAATGGAGGGAGAGTAAGAAATTGTTTTGGAAGGAGGTAAAGAAAGTAAGGCAGTGTGAAAGGGGAAATAGTAGGGGAGTGAAAGATAGGAATAATAGATTGTTGGTGGAGAAGAGAGAGAAATTGAGGAGATGGAAGGAGCACTTTGAGGATTTGTTGAATGTAGAGAGTGAGAGCAGTGTGAGTATAAGTGGTTGGGGAATGGCTGGGAGAAGAAGAGATGAGAGGAGGGAGGAAGAGATCAGTAGGTCGGAAGTAGTGGAAGCGATGAAGAAGATTAAGCTGGGAAAGGCCCCAGGAATTGATGGAGTGTGTGGTGAAATGCTTAGGTATGGGGGTGAGATTGTTGTGGAGTGGATATGGAAGTTGTGTAGATTGGCTTGGGAAGAGGGAAGGGTTCCAGAGGACTGGAAATCAGGTATAATTGTTCCTCTGTACAAAGGAAAAGGGGAGAGAGAAGTATGTGGTAACCATAGGGATATTTGCCTTCTTAGTGTGACTGGTAAAATATATGGTAGAATAGTCATTGATAGGGTTAGGCATATGACAGAGGAGCTAGTTGGAGAAGAACAAGGGGGATTTAGGAAGGGAAAAGGGTGTGTAGATCAGATATTTGTTCTAAGATGTTTAGTGGAGAAGTATCTAGAGAAGGGAAGGAAAGTGTATGCTGCCTTCATGGACTTGGAGAAAGCTTATGACAGAATAGATAGGAAAGGTATGTGGAAGGTATTAAGAATATATGGAGTGGAGGGGAAATTGTTGAGTGCTGTGAAGAGTATGTACGAGGGAGCTAGGGCTACGGTGAGAGTGGATGGAGAGCTGAGTGAGTTCTTTGATCTCAATGTGGGACTGAAACAGGGGTGTGTGATGTCTCCATGGCTGTTTAATATATATATGGATGGGGTCGTAAAGGAGGTACAAGGTAGGGCAGTGGATGTCGGGGTGGCCCTAATGAATGAGGGTGAGATTTGGAAGCTTCCGGTGTTGCTGTTTGCTGATGATACAGTATTGTTGAGTGAAGATGAATGGGAGTTGCAAGGTTTGGTGAATGAATTTGGGACAGTGTGTAGGAGGAGGAAGCTGAAAGTTAATGTAAACAAAAGTAAAGTTATGGTGTTTGAGAGGAATGAAGTCACAGAGTGTGCAGTGAGGTTGGATGGTGAGGATATGGAGAATGTGAGTGCATTCAAGTACTTGGGTAGTGTGATGAGTAAGGATGGAACTTTGGGGGATGAAGTACGTGAAAGGGTACAGCAGGGAAGGAAGGTTGTTGGCACACTGAAAGCAGTGATGAGAAATAGGGAGGTGAGTATGGAAGTTAAGAAGTCACTGCATGATGGTATTGTGATCCCTACCCTGACGTATGGAAGCGAGGCGTGGACCTTGCAAGAGGGGAACAAGTCAAGAGTGAGAGCAGTGGAAATGAGTTACTTGAGAGGAGCATGTGGAGTGACATGGAGGGACAGGTTGACGAATGAAGAAGTGAAGGAACGTTGTGGGGTAGATGTGGATGTGGTTGAAAAGTTTAGGAGAAATACACTGAGGTGGTTTGGACATGTGGAGAGGATGGAGAATGAAAGACTGACTAAGAGGGTGTATGTAGGTGAGGTGGAGGGAGGGAGAGGGAGGGGTAGACCGAGGATGAGGTGGAGGGATGGAGTTGAGAGGTATATGAGGGAGGGGGGGGTGAGTTGGGGGGAGGGGAGTCAAATGGTGGGTGACAGAGTGACTTGGAGGCGTTTTGTCTGCGGCCACCCTTTGCGGGATTAGGGCGTCGGGCTATTAAAAAAAAAAAAAAAAAAAAAAAAAGTATTCTAACTCAGTGTCAAATGGCCACCCTTTACGGGATTATGGTGTCTGGCAATAGATAGATAGATGTATATCGTTCTGCCTCTAAGGGATTTTACTATACATGCGTCCAGAGGCGTGAAACTGAAAGGATTAGGTGTAGAGATCCTTAATTCCATCAGTATTAGATTCATTCTCTGATTCGAATTAAACCTTTTGATGGCAATAAAAATAAAAAGAAACGTCATCAATTTTTTTTTTTCACTTCAAGGTTTAGATCTGCTTGTCCCTCCTAGACAACCAATAAGGTGAATAAAATCGTCTGGTAGCTGCAAGAATAACATAAATTAACCTCCTTGGGCTGAAAGGGTCAACATTATTTTGTATGTCGTTTATATTACTCAAATATTCAACTACAGGGAACGCCACGCGATTTTATTAACTTGAGAGCGAGTCGATGGAGCCTGATAGTGTGAATTCTGGCACCAATAACACGTTTATGATTGGACCAACTTCAGTAATCTATAACAGCCAACGCCAGACGATGTTAATCAGCTGAGAATGAGTCGTAGGAGTTTGAAAGTGTTTAGGTCTCACAGGCAAAACAAATAAGTGACGAAGGCTCTTACGAAATCTTCCAAGCCAGCGAGAATATGATCACTGTTGGGAGGGTGAGTTTAGATGACAGAGAACTACTTAACACGGTAAGCCCTAGAAGGATGCTGGAGAGGGACGCCTTCATATGATGGCACTGATATATCTGGGTGACTCCACTGCCCAGTTGTACAAACGTCCTTCACCCTCCTGTCTATCCCCACAAAGGAGGAAGGACTGCAGGATATTGTAACGTCAGCCCCTAGTCCACTGGGTTGACGTTCAGATCAGCCTAGGGTTACAACAATTACGGTATAACTACTGGCCGATGAAAGTGTTCTGTGTGTGTGTGTGTGTGTGTGTGTGTGTGTGTGTGTGTGTGTGTGTGTGTGTGTGTGTGTGAGTGTGTGTGTTTTGCTTCCTCTAGGTTGACTACAATCGTTTCGAGAGGCTAGATAACGTAGAAAAATACCTCTCATGTTGAAGGAGCTTAATGTTGGAAGGAGAAGGGGGTCGTGATGGTGAAATGGTGTTTATGGTTGGGTGAAGGACCGATAAATTAGATGTTGTAGTGATTATTATTATTATATGTTGTGGTCATATAAAAGAAGGTTGATTTAGCAGGCTGGTGGTTTGATGGGGCGTCGGACTGAATGGAGAGAGAAAAAGAGAAAATGAAACACATGCCATTTCAACTTCTGCTTTTTTGACCTTTACTCGTACACAAGCTTATGACGGTCAACAGTTAAGGTTGCTGTTGGATACGCAGGCAAGACGCATATACACGGTCGACGAACAGGTGATTATCGGGGACGTTGCAGAAGTGAAAAAAGTGTGAGGGAGATTGAAGGAGAGTGCTAAAAGGTAAGAGTACAGCAAGAGGAAGAGTATGGGAGGGTAAGAGGAAGGGTGTGGTTAAATGAGAGGGAGTTTGAGAGATATTTACAGTGAGGGTGGGTGTGATCAGGTGAGTGTGAGGGAGAAAGAGGTAGAGTGAGTGAGGGTGTGGCTTTTTTTATAGGTAGACGTCCAAAAACATATTCTTGTGCGATCGGTCACCTATGGACCTTATTCTCCCCGGCCGAAGAGATAACCTAACACATCTTCATCAGGTATCAATACAGCCAATTACAATCAATGGCCTTGTGTATTTTAATGACGAACACTATGCTGGTATTAAAAAGGGATTTGCAACGTACAGGAACCGCTACTCCCAGTCTTTCATGTATGCGACAGGTCAACTCTGGAACTGTCTCCCTCTGTCTGTTTTTCCTTCTGCCTACTATCTCCAGTCTCTCAAATGTAGTGTGTCCAGGCATCTCGAAATGAATGGATCTTGAATTTGGCTCTTTTACCTTGTTTTTGTTTTTTCTTGGAGGGAGCAATTTGCCGACCCCTGGCCTTTGGTTCCTTCTTCCTTGCATAAAAAAAAATCTGATCTGATATATAAACAGAAGTGCAAAGCAGGAGGCGCTACCAAGTTTCTTATTATCAATGAAAACGTGGTCTTTTGCTATCTCTTGCTCCTATTTCCCGAACTCTTCTGATTTTGATGATTATCTGTCTTGCTCATAGTCTGATGCATCATTTTCTTGATTTTACATTCTAACGTGAAATAATTTATATTCTTTACCTTTTCATTTATCAATACCTGCTTACGTTTCTTCACAAACTCCCGTTCAATTCTTATAATCTGGTGTAACTGCCATCTTTATACTCCATTCCTTAACGCTTTGATTGCTACGTTTATATGGACTGACCAAATAATGTGGCGTAAGGCTAAAATAAAATGTCAGATTGTACAGTACATAAGGTTACTTCAGATAGTGTTGGAAGTCATGTATAAGTGGCTTCTTTTTTTATATTTTTTTTTTTTTTAACCTAAACATAATACCACAATGTATCATCAACAGTGAAAGGGTTGGCTGTGTCTCACCTTTTTCCCTGTAACTTTCAGTCGGTTGTGCGTAAACTTTGTGCCCCTTTAGGGTTTTCTCATTCCCTTCCTTCTCGCCTGGACATGTGAGTGAGGGCTGGGGTAGTTTTCAGCAGACTAACATCGTTCATTCCCCCCACGACCTTGCCCTCCCAGGAATGTGTTGGTAACTCACCCCACACCATACTGCAAAGTGGTTGATTTCACCTTTGCCCAGGCATATTTCCGTATTAGGGAATATGAATGTTCTCTTCCTGATATTTCAAGCAGTGACAGGTACCTAATATATGCAGGAACCTATCACTATGCATAGAATCTGGTAAGTACTCGAATTCACATAAAGATATTTACATAACTGAATTTAAGACTAAAATTGGTTAGTTTGCTGCTCCTTCTTCTTCTCCTTCTTCTTCCTCGCTACACTCCACCTCGCCTTTGATGGATCGCCAGTCACCAAAGACAAAGCATTAAGTGTGTTGTCTACCATGCACCAGAATTAACCCTTTGATTGTCATAGGCGAGCCACAGGGTAAAGAATTCATCGGCCAAAGACGAACCAACATGTGCCACACCAGAAATAGATGCACGGAAGATCATAGTAGAACATAAAAGTTCAAATTACATACTCATTTGAACAAGACGAGGTTCATTTTCTAACCAGGATTACAATGGCACGAATGTCTGTTTAGGCAAATATCTATGATCACTAGTATGCCCTCATTGAAAACCGCGCAAAACCAGCTTATATACAGGAATCAGCATTTGCACGGATCATGAACTCTGCAACCCATTTTGCTTTAATACAGTCGCTTGTTACACGACATTACAGCAGGCTTGTAATGGCAGCGGGCAAGAAAGGGAACTGTACTGGCTAAGGAAATTGTCAGTCACGCTGGCCAGGCTGCGGATCACTACTAGATTAGATTACTGCTCCATACTAGGACGCTAGACCTGACTCGGGCACTGCACCTAACTAAAACACTAAATATGACCAATGAACCAAAGACACTGATTCTTACTAGGCAATGAAAGTGATTTAGACATAGCATTTTACTTAGACTGTGGACCTGACTAGGACACTTAGCCACACTAGGACACCAAACTTGACTGAGACGTTGAACCTGACTACGCACTGAACCTGACTGGGACACCAAACCTAACAGGATACTGAATGACTAGGACGTCGAACCTGACAGGACAGTGAATCTGACTATGACACCGAACTGACTAGGACAATTAACCTGACTAGGATACTGAAGCTCACTAGAACACTTCACTTACAAGGACACTGTGCCTAGCTAGGACATTTAACTTAGGCAGGACATTAGACGTGGCTTATGATGGTCAGCACAGGACTTCCACTATCATGGTAGTACGGGTGGGAGTGGGGGTGGGGGTACAGAGGGGTGGTGGACCATTGTATATTAATATCCTTCCAGCACCTCGACTGTTCTACTCAGATGCTGGAGAGGGTCGTCAGAAGTCATACGTCTCTGTCGTCTTCACGGCGGCTTGGCTCACGACTGTTTGAGAGAACGGAGCCTGGATGGTGGTTTTACGAGTAGATTTGAAAAGTAATTCAGTTATTCACCAACATTAGGAACTGGAACGGCATCTTTAGCGACGGTACACAGATCGAATAATCACCAGCTACATCCACCAGTGCTAGGCTTCTGCACTGTGCTACACAAATCTCTAACATATATATATTTTTTGGTGTTCTAATTGTTGATCTTCTTTGACTAGCCAGGCTCTCATGTATTCTCTTCATACGAATGTCGCTTGATGCATGTATGTTTTTTTTTTTTTTTTTGTCTCTGAACTTCCATTCTTTCAAACTGCAGCAGTAGTAACGCACTCATGCCCATTCTCTTCTATACTGTGCGAGTGCGTTCTCTTTCCAAGTAAGCCGTCTTCATATAGTTAAACGCTCTACATATCTCGGTAACTCTCTTTCGCAGTGTTTTCTCCCGTCTGTCTCTGATCTCTGGTCTTTTAAATATATTGTGCCCAGGTAGAGCAAAATGGACGAGCCTTGAATCTGATTTTATTTTTGTCCAGTCTTGTTTGAAAAGAAAACATTTTGCGGCTCTAAGCCTTGAGTTCCAGCACTGTCTATAATAATTTTCCTTTGTTGCCGTAAGTTGAATTGGCCGATGTTTATCTAATTCGTTAACGATTTTTTTTTTTTGGTGAGAGAGATGACCACATAAATAAGAGAAACTAATATTTCTTCCAAATACAGCAGACTTGTAATATATGATAAATGTATCTGACATGAAGCTTGTGTGGGGGAGACGTTAGTAATCAAACGAATGAAAAGCGGGTGAATGAAACGAACACAGAAATCTTGTACTCTTTTAATAAATATGGGAATTGGTTGAAAATAAATACTTACACAAGAAACACAGGTTGTCACAGAGAGAAGGGTCTAGTTACTTTCAGGTGTCGACCACCATTTGCACATTTTTCTTGAAGTGTCAAGTCCATTTACTTGGACTCGTTGGAGTCATAGTAGCGACGCTGGGGAGGGGCGTAGCGGGGAGCCTCAAAGGACTCGAAGGATCCGGACTCGAAGGATCCGGAGTCGAAGGAAGCCTCACCCGAGTACTTGACGTCAGCAATGTAGCCATCGTCACCGTCCACGTAGTAGGTCACCGTCTGGCGGCGACCGTCGGGAAGCAGCACGGAGTACGACCCCTGGGTGTTGTCACCGTCGCGGGCCTCCTGGTGGCCGTAGTGGTTCTCGGAAGATTCGTCACTCACGGCCCAGTTGAACTCGTACTTGGCCTCGCTGGACTCGAAGGACTCGTGGGACTGTTAAAGAGAACGCCGTGAATGCTTCCATGCTTAACAAGAAAGCTGTATTAAACCATTACAATGACATTCCTGGAGAAATGTTAAGGATTTTTTTTCTCATCTGATATAGGTGTATTCCTAGGGAATCTTAACTTCAATAGAAAGAGTATGACTAGGGCCGTTATAATATTCATCTTTATTCTCAATTTCTCTCTCGATGCATCTTGCGCAAAAATACAGCCTTTGTCATAAAGAAATAAGTTTTGTCTAATGAAAATAGGTTTAGGGAATAATGAAAATTTGTTCCTGTTTAACCAAAGTTATCCACAAAATGAAAGGAAAAAATAAAAACAACAATGTTACTTACCCCAGAGTCACCATACCCTCTGAACTCTCCACTTTCAGCGGTGGCCAGGGCGGCCAGGCCCAGAAAAATGAGGATCTGAAAACGGAGGATATATACTAAATTTTTATATATATTATATATATTTTTATGTATATTATGTATCTATATATATATATATATATATATATATATATATATATATATATATATATATATATATATATATATATATATATATATATATATATATATATCCCATTGGATCCCAGGGGTGCTGGGCGGGGCATTGCACTGGGAGGGCACTAAGCGTACCGCCCTCCGCCTATCGGCTCATAGTCGCGAAGCTCATAAGTCCCTACCAGGGGGTTCCCTGCTTTATAAAGACTTGAAAAATCTCAGTTCCGTCCAATGCTCTGGACACTGGGCTCCAATGGGATATATATATATATATATATATATATATATATATATATATATATATATATATATATATATATATATATATATATATATATATATATATGTAGTTTATGATTTGTTGTTCCATTTGTTGGAGAAGTTTATGCAGTTTAGTGTCTCCCTCTAGTAAAAGGGCTAATTAAGTCTTTACCCAGCCTCTCAATTTCGAGCAATCACTCCCAAACTGAATAAAATCTCTAGCACAAAGCAGAAATTAATAATATAAATGTGTCGTCAGATTCAATCGTTAAGGAGAAACGTGATCGTCTGAGTGAATATGTAATGACAGGGGTAGTGCTGAGGAATTTCTATCAAATCGTTTAAGTTACAGTACTACGAGTAATAGGTATCGCATGCTAAGCTGTATTTTTAAAATTAAGTTAATCCTATTCTTTTTCATTGTAGCCTATACCGATAAATTCAATATATCACAAAGCAGCCATGATTTCATTATACTGTATGTTTAAAGAAATATATTCAGCTGTACCTTCGTGTTCATTGTTAATGGCAGCTCTGTCGAAACTAGTGACCAGACTACCGTGGACAGCCTAATATATATATGCCCACTTGACCCTCACAACCCTATTTCCTCACCTCATCAAGTTTCTACTACCTTACCCCTTACCGACACTGGCCCGGTTTTTGTACCATATAGCATCAGTACTGGCGGGCACGTGAAGCACTTTCGTTTTTACTCAGAATATTGTAATCGTATAATGACAGTTGCCAGTGTTAGTGGTTGGTGATGGAGGGGCTGTAGCAAAAAATTACCTATACACTACAAGGACGTATTCTTCCTTAACATTTCGCTTCCACCAGAAACTTTTTATTTACCTTCATGGAGACTTTCTATGGTGAAGGAATTTAAAATGGTTATGACTAAATTCTCCAGCTCGAAAAGTCACCTCTGAGATAAAGTACAAAACAAAAATATCGTCTGGAGAGTCTGAAATGAAACAAAGATAAACGACAGCCACCTGTAGGAGTTAATTTGCGGGTAAGTTGGTGTAGCAGAGAGGAAAAGTTTGAATGTAATGGAGATGAGATGTCTGAGGAGTATGTGTGGAGTGACGCGTATGGATCGAGTGCGAAATGATGAAGTGCGAAGAACTGGAGTTGTTCGGGAGATGGCTGGTAGAGTTGAGCAGAGGGTGTTGCAATAGTTTGGGCATATGGAGAGAATGGATAATGAGCGATTGGTGAAAAAGATAACTAGATCTGATGTGAGAGGTGTAAGACTGAGAGGAAGACCACGAATAGGATGGATGGACAGTGTGAAGAGAGCGCTGGATGCGAGAGGGATGTCTGTTGAGCAAGGAAGAGTGGCTGTGCGTGACAGAAATAAATGGAGAGAAATTGTGAATGAATAAGTGATGACGCAGCCCTGAGGGGATATTCTCCCGCATTTGGTCTGATCAGCTAGTCAGGTCAGGTGCGGGTAAGGGGATGGGTCTGTTATGATGTGGCAGGGGTAAACCAGTTCTGCTGTCGGGCCCTGCTGTGGATGTCACTGCTTGCATTGCGCAGTTGACCCTTGTGCGGTGTGATGCGGTGAGGATCTGTCCGTTCTCCCCTTTGGGGCTAAGATGCGAATGAATGTGTTTGAATGGATGAGTAAATGGAGAGTGAGTCGTCCTGTCTCGGCTACCTCCCTTTCCTTGGGGGAAGCAGCCTAGGTATATAGATAGATAGATAGAAGTTGGTGTGATGGTTGTTGTACGTGTTGTGGTCCCTGGAGTCAATAAACACACGTAATTACAGGTGTGTGTGTGTGTGTGTGTGTGTGTGTGTGTGTGTGTGTGTGTGTGTGTGTGTGTGTGTGTGTGTGTGTGTGTGTGTGTGTGTGTGTGTGTGTGTGTGTGTGTTGTGGGAGGGCTGGGTGTGGCTGTGGCGGGCAAGGAATTGTGCATGAGATTTAGGTCAAGGCCACTCCAGTACTCACCATCAGTCATTACATATCTGTTGACCAGCCACTTACATTCACACTGCTAATGAAAAGAGCCGAGGGAAAAAACTAAGTGGAAAGGGCATCAAGTATTTAACTCCAATTACCCAAGGCGTTTTCTTTCTTCTCTCTCTCTCTCTCTTTTACTACAAGATAATTTCAGCCTAGAGGACGTTTGTAGTGGTGGGGCAGTGAAAAGTAACATCTAACTCTCCATTTCGAAAGCCTCTCTCAGGTTTAATAATGCCATCTTGAGAGAGCAAGAATAAAGCTGAACATAGTTTTTTGATCAATACTGTATTTAATCTGTATTTAATCCTACTACACTCTTGTCAGCTGAATAAGATGGCCAGGAAGGAGCAGGAGTGAACTAAAAAGGGCATTTCCTTGTTGAAGCTTTTAACCGAGTGATGCCTCATAGGACTGCAAAGGCGATCCTGATGTGATGGACAGGGTTGATCATAATTCCGAGCAAGACTATCCTTCCTCAAGTGAGCCATTGATATAAGGGAACTGACCAAAGCGAGCTCTTGTCATTACTCCTACTTAGAAATTCACATTCGCTCTTCTCTCAGAACACGGGATTCTAGTGAAGTACTGAGATTGTAACAGAAAAGACCTAGAATGATTAAATATGCATGTTGTGTTTAGTCCCACAGTTTGGAGCTGAAAATGAATTGCCATAAGAGTTTGTGGTATATCTGAAAATATCTTCAAAGGGAAAAGAAACATGTTGATGACTAGGTATGAAGTGTAAAATGATAAACGAACATAAATAAACAACTAAATTAAAGTAAACAAATTAAATTTATGTATGTATGTATGCATCTCTCTCTCTCTCTCTCTCTCCCTCACCCTAATAAACACATACAGTAAACTTAATCAGACTTCTGGAGTTCTTGTATTAATTCTTCCAGGTTGGTCTGTATTTCGAACCAGGATGAACCCCTAGAAACCCTGAACACGAAACCCCGGAGCCACAAACTGCTGAATTTCGAAGCCAGATCGAAATATAGCAGAGATGTAGAGCGAACTGGCTAAGGATGGAGAAGAGAGAGGTTTGGAAGGTGCTGACTTGGGGTGCTGGGGCTGCTTATTCTACAGTTCCATTCTATCTTTGCATATTACTGAGATTTAGGTTAACTTGCTCATAATTTCCGGGTACAGTGAATGTTTTGTTATGCACTGTATACTTAGGTAATGGAGTGATACCTCCCTGTGTCTTTTTTTTCCCTCCTATATTTTAAGTCACGTTCTTGCTGTTTTTCTGTTCCCTGTTACTTTATTCTGTTCGAAGAGTTTCATTGGTATCTGGTAAATGTCAAAGGTATATGCTAAGTCCAAAGCTCACTACACTCTCACTCAATAAAGGTACCATAGTGTTTAGGCGTAATCTAAAAATCTTTCGCGAGTAGTCCACTGTTAATATGGCAATGGTAGGATGAAATACTAGGGTAGGAGGGGAGGTCAGGAAGAGTTGTGGGGTAAGGGAAGGTGTGGTGGTGTGGTGATGGGAAGGTGTGGTGAAGGGAGGGTGTAATGGAGTTGAATTTGGGAAAGTGTGGTGTTGTTTGTTAGATTTAGGGAAGATATTTTGTAGTTTGGTAATTTGGGGAAGGTGGATGTAGTCAGGTACATTTAGAGGTGTGTTGTGGTTTGGTAGATTCAGGGAAAGTGCGTTGTCGGTTTGATAGATGTAGGGAAGATCTAGTGAGTTTTGGTAGATCCAGGGAAGGTGTGGCGTGGTTTGGTATATTCTGGGAAGGTTTGGTGTGGTGGGGAGGGGTAAAGCTGAGGCAGGGTGAGGGAGGTGTGATGGGATGGCGTGAGGGAAAATGAGGTAGGGTGAGGTAGTGTGTGGTGTGGTAGGGTAAGGGGTTCTGGCATATGCTGGATTGAGGGAAATGAGGAGTATGTATAGCAGGGTGAGGATAAGTTTCGTAATGTGATGAAAGCTTTGTAGTAAAGTGATTCGAACGATGTTTTGTAAGATGAAGTGAATCTGTATTGCACACCTGTTATTTGAGAAGCGAGACCCATAAACCCATTCACAAAGCTGTCCACGGTGTAATTTAGTTCGACAGCTACAAAGGAATTCTGTTTTGAAGGGATCATTCGCACTTCAATGTACATAATCTCCCTTATCCTCCTTCACTAAGAGGTCTTCTCGAAAACTAAATATTATTGCTCTGCGTAGAAAGTTGCAGCAATTGTTGATGTAGGAACGATGGTGCACAAAGAGCAGAAAACAAGTAGAGATTTGTGGAGTTTTAAGTGGAAGGTGATTGTTGTATAAGAATAATTTCTAGTAGAATAAGAAATAACAGCTTGAAAAATAAACATAAACTGTTTGTTATTTTGAGAGAGGTTTCTTACATATAGTTTTGTTTATAAGTGGATTTTACTCCTTTATTTTCTTATTCTTGTGTTTGACTCTTGCCATCTCCAGAAAATTTAATTCAACTTAAAGAATTTTCGAACTGGAAAGGTTAACAACAATCTTCTCTGAGTCCTTCATTACTCAAGATCCTTCTCATCTTGAACAAAATTGTCTTGGGGTAGTATGAGAAAGAACGATGGAAAATACGTGTTAGAGAAGTGGATAAGATGGAGGCAGACATGGATAGGCACTTGGCAAAGACTAGTATAGCTCACCCTTTCCTCGACGTGGCACAATAGAAGAGAGACGCAAGGTCGCTTCATCAGAGGCTGACCTATATATTGCACAGAAATTAGTAACGACATTGCCTTGTTTTGGCGCTTGTTGGTGATCTGATTCCCCATGTTCCATCAGTTATATTTCTTTTGTTTATCCGGACCAGTTTACCCTTAAAATTTACTTGCTTCTTTCAGCCTCATTCTCATGTCTTTAGGATAGTCTGTTGTACCTCCTTTTTAAGTTTTTGCACAAGAAACGGTATCTTAAGTGTTTTAGGCAACCTTTATTAGCAGTGGGAGAAATTAGATACCAGAGAAAAGATTAGTAAGACGTAGTATATAAAATCAATCTGTAAAGTGTCATAGAGCCTCCTATAATGACCACAGTATGGGTCTTTCTAATTTGTCTTTGCTTCAGTAACCCATTAGCACCCTTAATCGGTCTTCCACTGTTTGCCTTGATATCTGCCTTACTGCATTTAGCTTCTTGGATCAGGTTTTCTGTTCCTAACCACATCAATGCCCAAAGCCTCCTTGTATAGAGATTCAGGTTGGTGTGGATACCCTGTCGAACTGATAACTCCATTTCCCCTCCTCTAATTCAGCATGTATAGCGTCAATAACTGATGTCTGTTTCCGTGGCACCAGCTCGAGTGCAAAACCGTGCAGGTTTTTACTATACTGGGGCATCCTGAGGGTAACACACACACACACACACACACACACACACACACACACACACACACACACACACACACACACACACACACACACACACACACACACACACACACACACACACACACACACACACACACACACACACACACACACACACACACACACACACACACACACACACACACACACACACACACACACACACACACACACACACACACACACACACACACACACACACACACACACACACACACACACACACACACACACACACACACACACACACACACACACACACACACACACACACACACACACACACACACACACACACACACACACACACACACACACACACACACACACACACACACACACACACACACACACACACACACACACACACACACACACACACACACACACACACACACACACACACACACACACACACACACACACACACACACACACACACACACACACACACACACACACACACACACACACACACACACACACACACACACACACACACACACACACACACACACACACACACACACACACACACACACACACACACACACACACACACACACACACACACACACACACACACACACACACACACACACACACACACACACACACACACACACACACACACACACACACACACACACACACACACACACACACACACACACACACACACACACACACACACACACACACACACACACACACACACACACACACACACACACACACACACACACACACACACACACACACACACACACACACACACACACACACACACACACACACACACACACACACACACACACACACACACACACACACACACACACACACACACACACACACACACACACACACACACACACACACACACACACACACACACACACACACACACACACACACACACACACACACACACACACACACACACACACACACACACACACACACACACACACACACACACACACACACACACACACACACACACACACACACACACACACACACACACACACACACACACACACACACACACACACACACACACACACACACACACACACACACACACACACACACACACACACACACACACACACACACACACACACACACATCCTTGACCTGCTACACATCAGCTGGCCACCACGCCCCCTCCTCTGCCATCCCCTCATCCATCACCAGGTCAGCCTTCATTTCCCCACTACATCAAGTACAGGGGTAAGTGGTGCGTTGCGGTCACAAGGGAACGAAGCTGGTGACCCCGTATTCTATGTAAGAAGCAGGTTGGGTGCTACGGCTACTCCTTTGCCAACATGGGTCTTAGAGCACCATAGCTACGGAGTCATGCACGGTGTGTGGCCTTCGTATTGCTTATTGTAGAGTTCCTATCACTATCTATCTATCTATAGCCCGACGCCCTAATCCCGCAAAGGGTGGCCGCAGACAAAACGCCTCCAAGTCACTCTGTCACCCACCATTTGACTCCCCTCCCCCCAACTCACCCCCCCTCCCTCATATACCTCTCAACTCCATCCCTCCACCTCATCCTCGGTCTACCCCTCCCTCTCCCTCCCTCCACCTCACCTACATACACCCTCTTAGTCAGTCTTTCATTCTCCATTCTCTCCACATGTCCAAACCACCTCAGTGTATTTCTCCTAATCTTTTCAACCACATCCACATCTACCCCACAACGTTCCTTCACTTCTTCATTCGTCAACCTGTCCCTCCACGTCACTCCACATGCTCCTCTCAAGTAACTCATTTCCACTGCTCTCACTCTTGACTTGTTCCCCTCTTGCAAGGTCCACGCCTCGCTTCCATACGTCAGGGTAGGGATCACAATACCATCATGCAGTGACTTCTTAACTTCCATACTCACCTCCCTATTTCTCATCACTGCTTTCAGTGTACCAACAACCTTTCTTCCCTGCTGTACCCTTTCACGTACTTCATCCCCCAAAGTTCCATCCTTACTCATCACACTACCCAAGTACTTGAATGCACCCACATTCTCCATATCCTCACCATCCAATCTCACTGCTCACTCTGTGACTTCATTCTTCTCAAACACCATAACTTTACTTTTGTTTACATTAACTTTCAGCTTCCTCCTCCTACACACTGTCCCAAATTCATTCACCAAACCTTGCAACTCCCATTCATCTTCACTCAACAATACTGTATCATCAGCAAACAGCAACACCGGAAGCTTCCAAATCTCACCCTCATTCATTAGGGCCACCCCCACATCCACTGCCCTACCTTGCACCTCCTTTACAACCCCATCCATATATATATTAAACAGCCATGGAGACATCACACACCCCTGTTTCAGTCCCACATTGAGATGAAAGAACTCACTCAGCTCACCATCCACTCGCACCGTAGCCCTAGCTCCCTGGTACATACTCTTCACAGCACTCAACAATTTCCCCTCCACTCCATATATTCTTAATACCTTCCACATACCTTGCCTATCTATTCTGTCATAAGCTTTCTCCAAGTCCATGAAGGCAGCATACACTTTCCTTCCCTTCTCTAGATACTTCTCCACTAAACATCTTAGAACAAATATCTGATCTACACACCCTTTTCCCTTCCTAAATCCCCCTTGTTCTTCTCCAACTAGCTCCTCTGTCATATGCCTAACCCTATCAATGACTATTCTACCATATATTTTACCAGTCACACTAAGAAGGCAAATACCCCTATGGTTGCCACATACTTCTCTCTCCCCTTTTCCTTTGTACAGAGGAACAATTATACCTGATTTCCAGTCCTCTGGAACCCTTCCCTCTTCCCAAGCCAATCTACACAACTTCCATATCCACTCCACAACAATCTCACCCCCATACCTAAGCATTTCACCACACACTCCATCAAGTCCTGGGGCCTTTCCCAGCTTAATCTTCTTCATCGCTTCCACTACTTCCGACCTACTGATCTCTTCCTCCCTCCTCTCATCTCTTCTTCTCCCAGCCATTCCCCATCCACTTATACTCACACTGCTCTCACTCTCTACATTCAACAAATCCTCAAAGTGCTCCTTCCATCTCCTCAATTTCTCTCTCTTCTCCACCAACAATCTATTATTCCTATCTTTCACTCCCCTACTATTTCCCCTTTCACACTGCCTTACTTTCTTTACCTCCTTCCAAAACAATTTCTTACTCTCCCTCCATTTCACACCCAGATTCCTCCCAAACTCTTCATCCACTTTCTTCTTACTCTCCTTCACCAGTCTCTTAACCTCCCTTCTCCTGCTCACATATACCTCTCTCTTCTCTCTCTCATCTTCTCCCCTACCTCTACTCGCCAACCATTCACCATATGCCTTCTTCTTTTGTGCCACAGCTATCACACTATTCAGGAAAAGTGTAGACTATTTATTTCTTACCCAAACATATATTACCTAAATGCCACGTCCTAAAACACGCTCCAGTATATACCAAACCACCCGTTAACTATTATTTCCCTCCGTGTGTGTGTGTGTGTGTGTGTGTGTGATTCTGGGCATAGCTTTAATACTTCGTTTCCTGAGGCCCGGGAGTCCATCCATGTACCATATATCACCACCACGTAGGCGCCAACTCCCACCGTCCATACTGAGTACATGCTAGAGTTGTCTCATACAGGACTGGAGTATTAGTATTAGTTCCTTTTTTTTTTTTTTTTTTTTTTTTTTTTACATGTCGGCAGTTCCTTGGTAACTCAGTGAACTCTATTATAACGGAATTCAAATCTATTAAGCTGTTCCATGCCGCAGGATAGATTCGAAATCGCATCCATTGGGACAGTAACCTCTTTAACGACTCGGCCACCGCTACGGTATTTAGCTTTGACCTCGAAATCACAGTATTTAATTTTTTTTCCAGCAGACTACTATATCTACCTGTCTATCTATCTATCTATCTATCTATAATTTCATCCTTGAGGCTGTCATATATAATTTCACTCACGAAACTACACTAAACCGATATAAATTCACCCTTCAGGCTACTATATACATTTTCACCCTTCAGGAATATATATGTAATTCACTTGTTAAGGCCATTATATCCCATCGGAGCCCAGTGTCCTCAATATAGGACAGAACTGGGAATTTTCAAGAGTTTATAAAGTAGGGAACCCCAGGGTAGGGACTTATGAGCTTCGAGACTATGAGCCAACAGGCGAGGGCGGTACGCTTGGTACCCTCCCAGCACAGTGCCTCGCCCAGGAGCACTGGGATCCAATGGGATATACACATGCTTTCAGCTTCAGGCTGCTTCATGTAATTTCAGCATTTCGACTACTATATATAACTCTACCCTACAGACTACTCTGTATAATTTCACCAGGCAACTGTGTATAAATTCACCATTATAGAAGCAATAAATAATTTCATCCCTCAAGACTCTATATGCAGTCTCGCCTCTCAGGGTGCTGCATATAAATACTGTATCGTTCTAGTGTATAATCTCACCCATTAAACTTCAGCTCTGGTATTGCACTTCAGGACACATTGTTTATCTTACCTTTCTGGCCATGATGTGCTCTGTCCCTTTAGGAGCATTATGACAGTGTAAAAATCCGGTTATGGGTGTTACCAGATGCCCGTGTATCGCGGGGTAAGGCATGGCGAGGTGGCACAGTGGATGTAACTCAGTCTGAGCATTTGCCATAAAAATATATGTAAAATAACGCAAGGGAGTCAATTTTCCGTCTTACTTGTCGGGGAGATAGTACAGTTGTAATTGCAGTCATTTATTATTCTTTATAGCATTGTTCTGAAGTTTGTCCAATTGTTTAAGTGCAGCTTCTCTACATCCATTTCATAAGGGTGAGGAATGTTTGACATGAGAGTGCACATGACTTGCAGTTATAGCTAACTGCTCGTCTGTGAAGAAATGACTGAATCTGTACAATAATCCAACAGCCGTATTCTTAACAATAATCCCTTTCCTCAACTTTCCCTTCCCGTCTAAGGAGTTTTGATTTTCATCGGTATCCAAACAGATTCCGTTGGAGGGGAAAGGAAAATGTTCAGGTTGGTAGCCCTGTTACGCTAAAACGACCCATCCTGCTGATATCTGGTATGGTGGAGCGTTAAATTTATAAACTAATACACCCAAACACGCACATTTCGTGCTGTATAATGAAAGCAGAACACATTTGAGATGTGGGCGGTCGCCACCACATCCATACTGTTGGTTTGTAATCAGCCATAAATGCAATTATGGCCAACACCTCAGCGGTGTTCACTCCTCAAGACAAAAATTTGATAAATAATTGTATTCGAGGAATATAGTTATCTTTAATGTTTTTATTCATAAGCGCAAGAATCACTTGTTAACATCCGTCTCATGTACTCGCATGACGACGCTCACTTGTTTTTTTCCAGCTGGAAGACATGAGCCGAACCACTCGTGTGACCTTTGTGGCAGATTTTCCTTTTCCGCTCAAATTAACAAGTAAAATATAAAAAAAAAAAAAAATCCTCATGTCACCCTGACATTTATCAATGTCAGATTATGTAAGACTAGACGAATATCGGCGGTAGTACAGTACTTCGTCTGCTCTGTTTATGTCTGACTAAACATCTCAGTCGACATGGGAAACACTTTTAAAGAGATACAAATAGGACTTTAAAATCAGTATATCGTTGTAAATCGTATTAGTAAAACTGTAGAGTACCATTCATCAACATTTTAAATATACTGTAGTTAAGGCGATAAACTTCAACTGAACGCACAAAAATTGCAAAGGGATTTTTGAAGAGACGGGTTAAATGATTCCGTCAAGTTCCAATAATTTCGGCTGCTCGAAGGGAAGACCTTGCTTTCGAGCAGCTCAGAAAGGCATTTTTTTTTTTTTTTTTTTTTTAATACCAGTTCAGAGAAGGATGTCCTTCCCGAGAAATCTAGAAGGGGAGGAAAAGTTTAAAGATACGGCCGCAAGTTTCTTCGAGGTGGTTTTAGCAAGTGATCTGTGAAGGCATTGCTAAGCGAAACACAGAGAAGTTTGATTCTTGAGGTAGGAGTATTGGTTTCACTGAAGATAATGTCGGAATCAAGTAATACCTGCCTACTGGTAAACTGGATATATTTGGTTTTCCAAGTATTAAATGAGACAATGTTTTTTTTTTATTTCTATTCTGTGATCTGGATATGTCTTTATTTATCGAGATGGCTGTGCTGAGTTGGGGGTTAGAGATATCAAACTGTGTGAATGGATGCTTCAGTGTGAAGTAACTCTGAAGCTTTGTGACATCTGCACATGAGTGAATGGGATTATGGGTGACAGATAAGAGATCATTAATTTGAATGAGGAACAGTGTTGAACTCACGACTGATCATGTGGCACGCCGGCATCAACAAGGTGAAAAATTTAGTGTACATCATCTATCATTACCCTTATCTTGCTATTGCTTAAATATGAGGAAATCAGCTGGACGAAAGATGATTGGCCGCAGCAAGGGAGTTTGGATAGCAGAGAAAGGTGTCACACTCTGCCAAAAGCTGTAGAAATATCAAGGGATACTGAATGGGGTTTCTCCATGTTGATCAATTAACTGATGGATGGTATGAATAATGAGAATGAGTATATCAACAGTGGATCCTTCTTAGCGAAAACCATCCTGTCTGCCGCTAATTAAGTTGTTGGATTCATGATTATCAATGTACTTATTAATGACAATCTCAAAAACTTTACGAACAGATGTGATAGCTATTGGTCTGTAATCAGAGGGAGCATAGGAACTTCCTCTCTTTGGAACTGGGTGGATTTTATCTTCCTTCCAAGAATTAGGGAATGGAAAAGTACGTATGCGTAATATGGATAATTTAGCTTGAACAGGAACTATTTCTGGAGAATACCTTTTCAAACTATTGAAAGAATTTCATCTGAACCTGGAACGTTGTTGGTTGGTAAACTGTCTATGATTTATCTTACGAACCTAGTCTGTATCTTTAGTTCATCAGTTTCGGGAGAGTCGAGTTCTAGTATAGGATCATTCTCACTGACCTCTTTTAAGGCAGAATTTCTGGCAAACGTACTGACAAGAATGTTGGCTTTTCCAGAGAGTCATTTACAGTATTTCCGTCTAAAGATATTAGTTGGGGAATGGGTGATGACTTGTTAAAGTTACTGCAAAAAGAACTGAGTGTTGACCAGAATGTTTATTGACATTAGGATTATTTAATAGTTTGGGTGCTTGGTTGTGAAGATATTTTGATTTAGCTAGATTTATTACTGCTTTTGGGTGATTTCTAGCCATATTAAAGCGATGGAGGGATTCAGTAGTTTAGAATTATATGCTCAAAACTTTTGGGTCGTTGCTCTGGCACAATGTAACTGTCTGCCACACCAACCTAAGACTGAAATAAGAAAGGCAGTCACAGTTCGACAGGGAAGTTCAATGGCCAGTTAAATATTCAGTGAAACCGGAATGACAAGGGTCAGGCTCGTGACCAGTGACCTGGGGGTGAAGGTCACTGAACCTAACTGATAAATGTCAGCAGGAAACCCCCACTGCCCGAGACAGGGAAGGAGGCAGGGTGGTGGTGAACCAGTGTGTGTGGGGCAATGACCTTCCAAAATTATGGCTGTTCGACTTCGGTGTTACTGGGGGTGGTCGTCTTTTGCCAGTACCCAGGACTGGTTCCCATAACAGAGCAAAGTCAGGATGGGTAACCTTTGAGTTCACTATGATTATGGTGAACCCCCCCCCACAGATATATATATATATATATATATATATATATATATATATATATATATATATATATATATATATATATATATATACAGTATATATATAAACAACGAAACTATAATAACATTAATTTGTTCCAGTGGAAGCTTATTTGATTTTTAAAAAGTTAATTTTAATTTCAAAAGCAATGGCAACATTTTAGATTATTCCCATTTGCTTATTTCATATTCCGCTAAATAAATAAATAAATATATATATATATATATATATATATATATATATATATATATATATATATATATATATATATATATATATATATATATGTTTTCATGATTTGTCACTATATATATATCGAATAATCATACACAATGCTTCAATGTTGGTGAAAAACAGTGAAGAGATGTGCTTAGTCTAATTAGTGTCAATATCTAAAGTACAATTAATGAAAATTATGTGTTCTTGATGAACTGGGTTGTGTGAATGTTACGAAGTAACTTTCCTGGTAATTATAGTTCTTTCACCTTAACTTGACCCATATATCCAACCTTTCGGAGCTTTTTTATGTAGCTCAGTGGCAGAAACGAACAGTGCTACAGCCCTATATCCTTTCCATGGCACTTCGTTGTAACTATGCTCATATTCTAGTGTTTATTGCTGTAACCTCAACATTCAAGACCGAGAAGACAAAGTACAGTTCCATGGGTTTTAATATCAGTTTTGTACATTCGCAGTGTCGATAGCTGGATTCCTATGCAAAGAAATGATAATCTGTTTAGTCCATTACAGCCAGGGATGATGCACATGGGATGCTGCTGGGAAAGTACTTAGCATATCGCCCCTCCCCTAAACGACTCAGTGTTATACATTTTTTGAAGTTCTCCCCTCAAACAGCCTTTGAAAATACATATTACAGTACTCTATGCAGGACTAAGAATACAATAAGGGGTCGTTTTCGCCCCTGGGTATAGTACAACTCTAATGTGTGGGGAGGCTCCCCACTAAACTCTCCTCCTCTTACTGGCTCCCTTCAACCTTTGTCCCTTCGCCGCACTGTTGCATCTTTATCTCTTTCCTAACCTTACTTTAGTGGTCACTGCTCCTCTGAACTGTCTGCATGCATTACTCCACCACTACGGAGGGAGCGTAGGACCCATCAAGCAACAAACTCTCATCCCTTTTCTGTTCAACTCTCTAATGCAAGAGTTAATTCTTACTCCCAGTTCTTCATGTATGTAACAGGTCAACTTTGGAACTGTCTTCCTCTCTCTGTATTTTCTACTGGCTATGACCTCCAGTCTTTCAAATGTAGTGTGTCCAGGCATCTTGAAACGAACGGATCTTGAATTTGACTCTCTGTTATCTTGTTTTTATTTTATCTTTCAGACTTCTACCATTTAGTTCCTTCTTCCTTATATATAAAAAAAAAAATATTTGCCTAAATGTCTGTGCCTTGTTGCAAAATATATATTTTCAACATATGTCGTGTGACACAAGACACATCAAGAAAGAAATCAATTTGTTTCATCTGAATCTGTATCTGCACAGTAAAATAAATACAGGGTGAAGCATTAAGGATGCTGAATGGGTTGAGTTTTTTTTTTTTTAAACAAGTCTCGAACTTGAGTTTAAAATCCGAGAAAGAGGGGAAAATGTAACTTAACCATTTGTTTGTTACCTTTCATTATGCTGCATCTTTTGAGACAAGTTCATGACACAAAGTCTCCTAGACATTTCTGTTCCAAGCCATCAACGAATCCTTTCCTTACGGCTCTTCAGCCTGCTTCCTGGACAGTAATGTTAATGGCCCGCAAGAAGCGCTTATATATATATATATATATATATATATATATATATATATATATATATATATATATATATATATACTGTATATATCGACCAGTTATTGTTGTTAAGTGGCATATTTGTGAGTAGCTATTTTTTTCAGCATGTTTCCCGCGGCTCATTTACGACAATATCCTTTCCATAATACTCAGCGATTAGCGCCATCGTTAATCTCAGTTTACCATACAAGAAGGGAATATGGCCGTTTTATGACAGGCTAAAGTGGATAGAAAACAGTGCAGAGGGCAGCTGAAATGTATACCCATCCTCCGCACAGTTGTATTAGTGGAACACCGCTGACGTTTTCCCATCATTTCCTTCCTGTTATTGTATAAAAGCCATCATCCAGTTCCCTTCCCTTGTGCTTCCCTTGTGCTTCCAGGGGACAATAAGGGCAACAAAATCTTCTGGAAAATCTCTCTCTCTCTCTCTCTCTCTCTCTCTCCTTATTCTAGGCACAATTCTTGCTTCTCTTTCTAAGCAACTTTAAACACTTCACTCTAATAAGGACACTGTGAGTAGGTTTATTTTGTCACAGCATATCTATGTTTTGTGGGTTCACTTGCTTAAATTTTCTCAAATCTTGTGTGTTCCATTATTCATATAGTTACTTCCGTCTGAGTATTAAAAAAAAAAAAAAACGCACAGGAAGGTCATAGAAGTTAATGAATCTTTTTGACATACATACTGTCAGTCGCAGATCTTTTACACTGTAATTATTTTTAGCAATTCTTATTAACTTATTATTAGAATAAAGATTTAGAAGTTCCAAGTGTTTTTCAGTTGAAATACGATCTAATCTACAAAAACATTAATAGGTTACATGGAAACTATACTATTAACTGCAGATTTATTATAATAAATATAAATATTTCATATAAATATTTGTGAAAGACGGACTAGCCTGCACAGAGAAAAGAAGGGTCAACGAAATGACGGCGGCCAACCCTTCTATACATTTTTCTGAGGTTTGTATTTCTATTTACTTGGACTCGTTGGAGTCATAGTAGCGACGCTGGGGAGGGGCGTAGCGGGGAGCCTCAAACGATGACTCTGAGGAGGAGGATGACTCGTAGGATCCGGACTCGAAGGAGGCCTCACCCGAGTACTTGACGTCAGCAATGTAGCCATCGTCACCGTCCACGTAGTAGGTCACCGTCTGGCGGCGACCGTCGGGAAGCAGCACGTAGTACGACCCCTGGGTGTTGTCACCGTCGCGGGCCTCCTGGTGGCCGTAGTGGTTCTCGGAAGATTCGTCACTCACGGCCCAGCTGAAGTCGTACTTGGCCTCGCTGGACTCGAAGGACTCGTGGGACTGTTCGAGAAATCATAATCTCTTTAAACTTTCACTGTGTCAGTAATGATATTTAGTTTAGTGACAGCAAGACTAGATATTAACATGTTATGCCATTTGAAATATCACCGTAATTGCTTGTCTTATTTTTACTCATTTCCTAATTGCTTGTCTTACTTTTACTCATTTCCTAGCACATACATTGAAAAAGTATTTGCTATATATTTGCATGGCAATACCTTTTGCTGACGTAAAAAAACCTGTCAATGTTCTCACCTCAGAGTCACCGTATCCAAGGTTTTCGCCACTTTCTGCGACAGCAAGGGCAGCCAGGCCCAACAGGATGAGGATCTGGAGAGGAAGAAAAAACTACCTTCTATTTATCTGTTAAGGCTCAGGTATAAGTAGATGCTTGGCACACACACACACACACACACACACACACACACACACACACACACACACATCGTATCGTCCGTTTGTGTCGTTTATAAAGGTTCCAACAAGCTTGCTTGCGCCAGGCTTGGTCACCTAATTGCAGCTCTTCACGCTGCTCGATCTCTGATAGCCTGCCTATTCAGTTCGTTATCCTTGAGGTCACACTTTATCACCTCGTCCCAGGTCTTTTTCGGTCTGCCTTTCGCAGCCCTACCTCTGACATTCACATTTCTCACTTTTCCCACCCAGTTGTCATCCTCCAGCTTCTCCAAATGCCAAATAATCTCAATCTGCCCTCTCTCATCACAGCACCAATACACTTCAGTCCCATTATTCCTCTCAACTCTTCAATCGTTAATCTAGCTCCCCCAGACCTCGCATTCAAGGACGTATTACACCTCCATCTAATTATTGTCATTTCTTTGCATTTGAGCCTACGAATATCCTCCTCCTTCATTGCCCAGGTTTCACCACCGCACGGCATTACACTCCTAACACATACAGCACATAAAGATCCCTCAGCAAGCGGAGAGATCCTTCTCAATGTCAGGAGAGGCAACAGCTCCCTGAAAGTCCTCCAACCACTCTTTACCCCAGGTACTGAGCTAGCTCCAGCCCCATCTCCAGCACATGATATGTCTCTCAAGTAAGAAACTCTTCCATACACTCAAGTGACTCACCAGCACCAGATCAGTTCTTTCCCGCCGAATAATTTCTGTTCATTCTCCCAGACACTGCACACATGAAAAATAAGCATTATCTCGCAGTCTGCCTTTCATACAACTGCATCTCATATGCACCCACTTATCACAAATACTGCACAAGATGGAGTTACTTCCCTCACTACTGTGGCAAACTGCACATGGCGACTCTCCTCTGCCTTGACAGCACCGCCACCAGGCCTAGATACATCACCCTTGTTCCATTCACATCCACTCTCATACCCCTGTGGCTCATTCCGTCTCTGCATTTCTTAATCTCCCCCTTGCTTCCCCTCCACTCTGCGCCATCTCGCATGGGAGTTCGTTTCTGAAGTCACGTGAGAGAGCTTCAAGCACCATGACAAACAAGGGGCCGAAGACCGATCACCGATTCACGCCAGCACCCACTGAAAGCTCATCGCTCAAATCTCCATTCACTCCCACCCGGGTACAAGCACCCACATACACAGCCACGACCATTCCAAGCAGCCTCATCCTAATCCAAGCTTTCTCACTGCCCACCTCACCACCTCCGCAGGGACTTCGCAGGCCTTCTCCAAATCAACAAAACAATGCCCAGATCCCCCTTCTTTCCTATATATTTTTCCTGAAGCAGACGGACAGTGAATATGACATCAGCGGTCCCTCTGCCTGTTATAATCCCAAACTGGATCCCATCAATATTCACTCTAGTTCCAGTCTTACCTTCCAGGACTCCCTCCACTACTTACATCGTCTGCTCCAAACGTTTTACGCCTCTACAACTTCCTTTTTCCAGCGCATCAATCCCCCCCCCCCTGCACATATCCACAATCACACTCATCAGCTATTCATCTGGGACAACACACTCATATATAATCGTATTTATCAAATCAGCAACTAATTCCACTCCTATATCTCCTGAGGCTTTCAGCATTTCAGCAATAAACCCCGACCCACTTACGTCTTCCCCAACTGCATCCTGTCAATTACACACCTATACCTCCTGAGGCTTTCAGGATTTCGGTAGTCAACCCAAACACCCTTGCCGTCTTCCCCAACTGCCTCCTGTTTATTGCCTTGCTCACAGTAGCAGCAGCAATCAAAGGCCAAAGGCCAAACACTGGATCTGCTGACATATCTTCTCTGTTCCAGTCAATTTCTCATTCAGCAACTGGTTATAATGCTCTCTCCAGACGTCATTAATATCCCCACTGTCCACTACCACCTTCCCTCATCATTCTTCACACACACTGCTCAAGGCTATGATACCCCTGTTTTTCCTCCTCATCTGATTTGCCTTAAATACCATATTCTCCCCTTCAGCGCTATTTAGGTTACCCAGTACTTACAGTACTACATTTTTAGATATGTGTAATAGATTCATGTGTATCGACTGACCTAATAGATTCATATGTATCGACTGACCTGAGCCCATTATGCCAGGTATTCATTACGGGTTTAAGTCCTGAGAAGGAAAAATTCTGAAACTTGCACCTCCCTTTCACAGGTAACTTATTTCTTGAGTCATTTCTGTAATCTTACGTATTATCTGACTAGTGCCGTCCTTAACCAGATACATTGTGTTATTATTTTCAATTTCAAAGAAATCTTTAGTCCAGGGTTTATATTTACTGTACTTATGTAAAAAAACAATCGAATTACCAGAAAATAGCTTTCTCTACCCGTGAAGGAAACTGTGATTCAGATATTTTCTGTTCTTCCTTACCTTAGCGTTCATTGTTGAGTGTAGGTAGTTCGAGACGTAACTGACACAGTCACAGTCTCACGCCCAATATATACTCACATCGGCCTCACCTCCAACCTTTTAATCACTTCCTTCTTTTTCTCCTCTCGCGCGGTGAATGACCTTGGATGCTGCGATGGTTGGAGGTGTAGAAAACTTAGTCTGAGCGAGAATGCGATTGGTATTTCAGCAATTTCTCTTGAAGTGAACAAAGGTTTAGAACGGATGTGCTGTAAAAGTCTCTGTAATAATTTAACCTGTGCATTTTTCTGCGTGTGACCGCATATGAATATTGTTGAATGTCATATGTATAATACTGATGTGCTTTCCTGCAGAATGGTTACTGGAGCAAAGTATTTCCTCAAGTTATCTCCTAGTACTGACCTATATCATACGGTAGTCCTTCTGACCTGCTTACTAATCAGATTATAGTATCAGAGGTGTGGACACCGCGATAAATAAATAAGTGAAGTTTACCAAAAAGGACACCGCATTCTTGTAAATATATTCAAGCAACACTGCCCTACAGAAACTGAAATACACAAAATTATGGGATAGTTATTGAAACCCACGATTTTAAAAAATTCTATCATCAAATCATTTACATAAACTATTCATTGCTTTGTATAAGGGCTGTGATATTTTAAAATTGCTACACTGGTAAGGTATCTAACAGGTATTCTCGAAACATAACGACTCTAGGGAGTTATTTTGTACGGCCATATAAGAAATTTTGCAATTAAAGCATACGTGCTAGAGGTAAAAGTAAGGATGCACGTGCAATGGGGAGAAGCAGGAACGTGCATTCTGCACAGGAAGGCTCGTGCCTGAAGTGGAAAAAAGTAGGCACTGTCAACAGGGAAAAAAATGAAGGTAGGTACTGGGAGGCACGGGTTATGGGAAGATGCAAGGCTATAGGGAAAAGCAGGGAGACACACACTATAAAGAGGCAGGGACGCACATCCTATAGGGAGATGCAGGGAGGGAGGGAGAGGCAAGGAGGCACTGATACAGGAAGAGGCACGGGAGCACTGATACAGGAAGAAGCAGGCAGACACTTGCGATACTGAAAAGTAGGACGGACATACTTACTGATTAGTAGGGCGAATGAGTCAAGAGTGGGTTAGGATAGTGTAGAGATGTTGTCTGGTCAAGGTTGCAGTCATCATAGGGCAATACTGACCAGAATAAAATCATTGTATATCCTTTGTACCCTTGCAGTAGTGGGTTCAAATGTGCTATGTCGTGGCACAAATAGTACGTCATTACCGTATATTGTTCCTGTTCATTTAAAGGAATTGTTGTTTAGGTACATGACTTCGGTTTTACGGGGGCCATTACGGCAGTGGATTATTTCGTGCAAATTTTTCAGCTTTCAACCAGGGAAAGAACAAGCCTTATCCTGATGTCTGATAGCCCTGAAAACTGAACTCTGGTCATACTAACTTGAAACTGAAAAAGATAACCAGTCCAGTAATGGCTACTCCCTCCCATTTTTTTTTTTTTCATCAGTGACCTAAATGAGCCAATGTCACTGGTGTATTTACTGACTTACTGAAGGACCCATTTCTGGGTCAAGATCTAGATCAAAGCAATTACACCACTTTTTTTTTTTGCTTCTCGTGATAACATCAATGTAATTTTCTTTCATTTACAGTAGATAATATCTTAAATGATTTAGTGATGAATATCATTTTTCATTTCTTAGACCTGTTGTGGTATATGGACGATTAGAATTTTATCCTTTCCTCATCATGCATTCAAGTGTAAGGCATTCAAGTGTAGGGAATGGAGGGGGTAGGCTAGGTTGAGGTAATGTGATGCAATTTAAATGATTGAAAGGTAACTTTCTCGAAAACTCAAGATGGCTAATACGATAATATTCGCTGGAGCCTATTCATTAATTGCGTGGTCCCTACAACTGCGGCAGAGTGTGTGTATATATATATATATATATATAGAGAGAGAGAGAGAGAGAGAGAGATAGATAGATAGATAGATAGATAGATATAGATAGACAGATAGATAAATAAATAGATAGATATAAGTACAGGAGGAATGCTCTCCGAATGGAACATCTATACTGAGAAGTAACGATTTACACAGTGGTATGCAAAAATGTGAAAATACGTGTACATTCTACTCTTCCATTTAAGTGTCCATGTTGCAAACGGGGTGTATATCATAATACTATATAAAATGATTTGTTCTGCACACGCACAGATTAACTGAAATGTGTTGCACTACAGGCCATTAACAAATATCATGGAACTTTGCGTATTTCAGAAATGCCATAATAATAATAATAATAATAATAATAATAATAATAATAATAATTATTATTATTATTATTATTACCTACGCTTCTCATGGGTGTATGTATGTATTATTATTATCATTATTATTATTTCAGATCTCGTATGAGAAGAGGGAGTGAGAGAATTTAGACGAAAAGGGCTGTGTTGTTCTTCCTGACAATCCACTATATATGTATACTTAGTTGTGCAGAATATAAACCAGTTCAGGGTTGTTAACAGTACTAGCAACAAAGTATGAAATAGATACATAGGCTAATACTATAATAGACACATTTAATTTAAAAGAAAATGTAATACCCACATCACAAAAAGCCAGATATGCAGTAACTGTGTGTGCTTATTTTATTTGTTGTTCTTGCGTCTGGATAAAACTTTAATATTTATCAGCACAAACATACTGGCCAACATACAGCATCCACCACTAGAGTGTAATATTCCCTTCCTACCACAGCATACATCACCATACCTCCCATTTTCTTCCACAATTTTCACTTCTTTTCCTCAACCCTCCCAAATCGAATTTCTAAGCAAAATGTGCCTTAAATTTTCCCAAAACCAACACATGCCCCTCATACAGTGAACGCCTTTGTAAACTCGAACTGACTTGTACCTTGACCCACCATTATCCCTGTTCATCTGTTTTCCACTAAGTCTTACAGATTGTTTGCTCTTGTTTTCGATTTACACATTATCCAGCCGAAGAGTCCCATCTAGCGGATGTGAAGCTGGGATGGAAACCACGAGGGTTCGCACACAGCTCTTTGTGGGGGTAGTTTGTGAACTAAATTCCATCTTACACTGTTAACTGATCTTGCTAGTAACCATAAAGCACCATCTAAAAACACGTTCAGTAATAATGTGATATAATAACTCTTGATTATCACAGTGCAGATGTTGGATATTAGTATCAGAGTACAGGGTGAGGTAGGAGTGCTGTTGGTGTCCAGCCACCTATTGATGTGCCTTAAGAACGTTAATAGAGCTCGAATGTCAATGTTGCCTTATTGCAGCATGAAAATCATTAACATTCGCACCACCATGTGTGAAACCGGGAGCAAATATAAACACTGCTTCGAAGACACATAACAGTTCTTGTTTGAAACAAAGTGCGTTCTTTGACGACTTACTTACATTGCGTTGTGAAACCGACTCTGCTGTATTTAATGCAGTTCATACCATTTTATTTACTTAAGATCCATCAGGTCCACTCAGATCATTTCAGGTTGATCCACATCAAACTTATAAAGCTATATGTAAAAACAACATATGTACAGTAATATATATATATATATATATATATATATATATATATATATATATATATATACACACAACTGCATCAGTAACAGAGAATATCCATGCATCTCTCTCAACATACCATATATTTTACGATGCTAGTCAAAACTCCCAAACTTGCAACTCTGGTATCTAACTGGTCTAGGAATTAGGATGATATCGGTAATATTACTGAATTATCCCACTAGCACAAGAATGGTAAGCTGATTAAATGGAAGATTGAGTCTTTTAAGAAAGTGAGGTTACATCTTGATAAAATAATTCATTTAGGACTTGATAACACATAAATATTACCTGAAATACCCTGGGCAAGGTCTACCAGGATAAAGATATGCTAATGTTTACTACAGAACAACTATGAATCTAGTAAAGTTCAGAAAGATCGTACCTTATCATTCAAAAAAAGGTAAATATGAGGGCAGTTGCAATATACAGTGATGAATTAAGGGTTCCCAAACCAGTGCATTACCCCAAGTCGAGAATTTCTGTGTTGCTAATGCGGGTTTCAGAAACACGGTCTCCAGAAGCTAAGTATAATTAGTTTCTGCCAAACCAGTAGGGATACATACGTATATACATGTCACTGCTATCGTGTATTCGGTTAACAAGTATATCGAAATTGTGATTATCGTATTATTATATATAATTATGCTGTCAGCAGAAGTACCATTTAATGCAAACTTTACAAAATGAACGCTTTTCCAGAAACTCCCTACGTATCTACGATACCAAACTACGATTGAAATTATGACAACAACTACCGGATTCCCACGACAAAGTTCAGTGACCAGTTGAACAACCAGTGAGCGTGGAATGACAAGGGTCAGGCACGTGGCCAGTGACCTGGGGTTAAGGTTACTGGATCTGGCTGATAAAAAGGAAACCCCACCACCCGAGGTAGGAATGGGGGCCAGGGGGGTGATGGGGCAGTGTGGGTGTTGGGTGATTGCTCACCAGCACCTCGGCTGTTCCACTTCAGTGCCCCAAGAGGTGGTCGTTTTCTCTCAGTAACGAGAAATGGGTGTCATGATGAAACAAAGCCAGGATAGTAATCTTTGGCTTCACGGGGTACTCAGCTGATCACAGCACGAGGGACAGTACTGTGCTATTAACGTCATTAGTCAGCAGTTACAGACGCTAAAAAACTGAGGAGAGAAGTCTATCCACACACACACCACAAAGCCAGCCAGGAGACAGGACGTGTGTGCTGGGCAATCCCCAGGTCCTGTCCTCCCCCCCATACTGTTTTTTAACCAGCCCATACCACTGACCGGGCTAATGTATGGCCCGGCCTGCATTATAGGTACAGGGAATCTTTGAACGAACGAACGAAGTCTATCCTGACATTATTCGATGTTGGATTTTGACTGCACATGCTTTATGCCGACGTGGTTTAAGTAAAAGAAAAATGCGCAGTCTTTAATAGTAAATTGTTACCGTAATTATTTGACAGTTCTGTAAAAGAAGCAGTGCTATGATAATTTGTTCCACTTGTATTATATTTGTATCCTACTTTAGCTGAAAATTTTTTCCGTAAGCAATACTTGTATTATAGTTTAAACAAATTAACAGTATTTACTGTACATTTGGATATGTTACTTTGCATGTTCTTTCATTACACACGGTAAACATGCATCAGGACGAAATATGTTGAGTAGGTATGAAGCTATCAGGGAAATGAAATAGCTATCTTCACTGGAATAGAAATTCATGTGATATGCATTTTCATGAACAGAACGAATAATTCGAAGTAAGAGTAAATTTACTAGCAACTCTTTTCTAAGACCCTACCATCTGCATGGGGTTTCCTGCTGGGAAAAGAACTTGGTGTACCGCGTTTTCCTTGCTGTTGTATAATCATGTAGGGTATATATCCTCGCGTTAGAGCTACCCCTTCAACTTCAAAAAAGCCCAACACCGGTCTCTCTGCAGGACTAAGGGCACGAAAGGTTTAATTGACGTGTGATACTGTCACAGTTTTCATTGTGCTTGATTAACAGTAAAATCATAGTAATCTTCTTTCTTTTCTTTTAACATATAACTTACCTTAAACATTCAAAGGCTTTAATCGGAAATAGACACAGATGACCCACTCCCTAGGGAGCATTTGACTAGTGATCAAACCGATCTAATAATAAACAGATGTACTGAGAATATCATATTTTAGACTCAATGGTAACTTTAATAATGTGGGGGATGACTTTATTCAAAACTGCACCATCATGATATTTAAAGAAACTTCTCTGATTTTGCTTTGTAACGAATACTTCAGATCGTTTCGCAGTGAATGTTTATATATTTACCATACTACTAAATTATATACCTGAGAATTTATTTATTTGTAGCACGAGAGAGAAAATTTCAGTGTTAACTGAAGAAGCTGTATCCATTTTGTTGTGTGTGTGTGTGTGTGTGTGTGTGTGTGTGTGTGTGTGTGTGTGTGTGTGCGCGAAAATTCAGCTATCACAGTGTCGGTAAACACTTAATGAAACGATGCCGTCGACGTGTCTATTATTTTCTTAACAACACCAAAAAAAGCCTCTTAATCCCCAACACTGATCTCTTAAGCCTTTACAGACACCTAGCCTTGGTCCTCGGGATTTTCTGTATCCAAAACCACCCCTAAAATAGGTATAGGTAGAACGCGAACGCATATTTTCCCCAATTTGCCCATTACTCCACATTCTTACTTCTGTCATCTTCTTTCTTCTTCTGTCCTAGAACGACCTACATGTAACTAATACCAGCCTAATCAGTTACTGGACGAGAGAGAGAGAGAGAGAGAGAGAGAGAGAGAGAGAGAGAGAGAGAGAGAGAGAGAGAGAGAGTCTCGTTCTCGACTCGAGATGTTGCGGTTCTTGATAAATATTGATCGAAAAAAGTCATAGTTGTTAGGTCGGGGCAAGATCAGCTCAAACAAATTCAAGCCGATTTTGACATAACTTGGTGTGAGGGTTACGGGTTAGAAAGGATAATGTTTCTGTTTTGAGAATAATAGGTTGAAGGTAAATATCACAAGACAAGGTTAAAGTTAGTTACTTTTATCAAAGAAAGTTTTGACCAAACTTTCTGGAAGATTTTAAGGTAAACTAGTTCAAGGTGAAAGGGCAAGTTGTGGCTTAGTTAGGACCAAACTTGGTGAACATGTTGAAGGGCAGGTAAGGATACAGTAATTCGAGTGCGGGAACAATAGGTGAGTGTTCAAAGTAACTGGCAGGGTCAAATTTTCGGTTGTAGACCGATTGTAGGGCACAGGTGTTCCCCGAGTGCTCCTGTTTGTTTTTGATTTTAGACTATCCTATTGAGCTTTCGAGAGAAGTTTGGAACGTAAGAGGATTAGCCAAAGCCTTCATTAGTCCCTTACTATAAGAAAAATTTCCTTAGAGAGTATAACACAATCTAAGTAACTCTCAAACATAGAACTTCAGTTTTACAAAATGTATGCAGGTGTAGGGATGGCACAATGTCAAAATCCATAATAAAAGTTCAGGGCAATATAAGCTCATGTATCCCCATCCCTCCATTTCTTTTTACTCCAGATATTGCCAGTATGATGTAAATGTTAGAAAAAAATAAATGGATAAAAAAAAAGAATTGTGCCATGAGAGTATTTAGATTATTAGTTCACCAAGCCGAGTACAAAATGAAAATAAATTGTAGGAACTGAGTTAGCCTACAAGTGCTTAAACAGATTGAACCTTGTTTTTGTGGCTTTGAGCACAGTATCATCCCTACATCTTCACCTATTTTATAAGGTGTATTTTTTTTTAATTGTAGGCAGAATTCCAATTAGATGTTCAAGCAAAAGTTCAGTTTGTTGATAAAAATATCTGTATTAGGAGAAAAATTTCAGATATGAGGGGAATAGTTCAGTGCTGTGTAGATGGCACTTTGACAGGGAAGTAACTGGATACCGTTGCATCCTGTGAGAATTGTCTTAACACAAAGTTCTGGTATCCTCTCCACTACAGTGACATCATATATCATTATTCTTACAATTGACAGACTATTTCATTCAGCTTTGGAAACTGATTTGGTAGTGTGAGCGGTGGCCCGAAAGGAAAATAAATCGTCAAGAGGTGGCAAAAAGAGAAAAATAAATATAGTATCTGATGGAATGGGTTATTGATGGCTTCTACCATGACACGTGACCCTCTACCAGGTCGAAAAGCCGCAGTATCCCAACAGAACCTAGTGTTTATGATACATTGCAGTTATTGGTAACCTTTAGATCAGTTTGCACAAAAGAGTTGCAGTGTGCTCTTAAAACTTATTATTAAAGGTGCACCTCCGACTTTTCCCTCTCATATACATCATACATTCAACCCAGCAGTCAATCCCTTTCTTTTCTGTTGGCAAGGCATAATGTGGGTACCTGCTCCCTCCAACACACGAAAAACAAATATGCAGATGTCACTACAGTTTTCTTAATCTCCAGTACTTCATGCTCCCCTATCTGTATCCTGTGGCTTCACTCCGTCATTTTAAAATTCCGTTATTCTACTTTTTTTTTTTTGTCCTGTTATTCACCGTGTTCCTTCATACTGAGTCGTAAAAAAATCTAAATTTATGGAGAAATTGCCAGTTGCATCAATACTAATCTCATTGGTATCAAAAGATTAAAAGAACAACGTAGATCATAAATGACTTAATATAAAAGAAACCAACAACAAATAGAGGCAAAAGGAAAACGGCATATTTACCTGCATTTTTATTACTGTACATATAAATATTAAAAATAAATACTTGTGAAGGTCGACAGTCTGTAGAATCGAATGGTCAGACAAGTTCCAAACAGTCAGTATTTCTGCATCTGTGTATCTTGTGTTTGTACTTCCATTTACTTGGACTCGTTGGAGTCGGAGTATCGGCGCTGGGGAGGGGAGTAGCGGGGAGTTTCAGAGGATGACCCGAAGGATGACTCAAAGGATGACTCGTAGGATCCGGACTCGAAGGATGACTCAAAGGATGACTCGTAGGATCCAGACTCGAAGGAGGCCTCACCCGAGTACTTGACGTCAGCAATGTAGCCATCGTCACCGTCCACGTAGTAGGTCACCGTCTGGCGGCGACCGTCGGGAAGCAGCACGTAGTACGACCCCTGGGTGTTGTCACCGTCGCGGGCCTCCTGGTGGCCGTAGTGGTTCTCGGAAGACTCATCACTTACGGCCCAGCTGAAGTCGTACTTGGCCTCGCCGGATTCGAAGGATTCGTGGGACTGTTGGAGGGAATGAATGTCCATTAACTTTCCGTGCAGCTACTGTAGAGTGACATATACGGTAGTGAGGAAAAGGTACGATATGGCCTATATTATTAGTATGATCAGATCGTGAAATTCGATCATATTCTTATTTCCATTCGCTATTTGCCCTATTATGTCTGGAATAAATACAAGCAGACCTCTTGGATCACACGACCTAGAATGAAATGGAGTTTGTTTATAATTCTGAATGGTAACATATCTATGCAAACTCTAACAGCTGGGCAAAGTCCTCACCCCAGAATCTCCGTTGCTACTGTCTTCGGCACTTTCTGCTGCAGCCAGGGTAGCCAAGCCCAGCAGGATGAGGATCTGCAGACAAAGACATGAGAATTTAGGATGTTTTCATGGTTATCTAAATTATACCAGGATAAACAGAGAAGGTCTGTTAATATGTCATATCCATACTGTCAGTACCTATGTTGTTGAGCCTGATACATGAAATAAAACGTTGGATTCAGGTGAGCCGTTCGTGCATACTTGCTGGATATTGTTTAGTCTACGCGCATTACCAGAGACATTTGCAGTTAGTATCCCCAAATATACTGGAAACTTTAGGTCAGGTTTGTATCTGATTCTGCAGCAAATCCAGAAAATCTCAGGTTGTTGACTTTGCTTTTCTGTTAATCAAATTAAACAATCATCAAGAAAAATTAATTAGTGTCTACCTTAGTGTTCATTGTTTCCTGTAGTTCGTTCGAGACGTAACTGACTCGATCACTGTTTAACTCCCAATATATACCCACACTGGCCTCACCTTCAGACCTTTTCCTCACTTCCTCCTTTTTCCCCTGTCTCGCCTTGAATGACCTTGTGCATGCGTCGGGATGAGTGGGGGTGGAGTTGGGTGAGGTTAGAAACAAGTCTTATGGATCATTAGTTATTATAAAAAAATAATAACAGACTGACAAATTTGCAGTAGTCTGAGCAAGATAACGATCATTATTTGAGCAATATTTACTGGGTGAATGAAATCTGAAAGAGGTATATGTTAAAAAATGCTATATAGTATTTAGTGTTTGTGTAAATGTTTTGCTTGTGATGCATTATGGTGATTGGTGGCTAATATGTTTTTATGGCTCACCCTGTACCTCAGAATGATCTTGGAACTTGTTAGTCACTGTACAGAAATCATATATTTTGAGCAATCTGAGCTTCTGTAACATACGCAACTCCTTTTGATTTTCTTCCTAGTTAGAGTACCTCATTGCTTTGTGAGCATAAGTTAATAAAGAAGTTTAAGATGCCCCGAAATTCATTAATAAATGGATATACGGGCAGAGCACAAAAACATGCCAAAGTTGAACAGTATTAGAAACAATTAAGGAGAAAAAGCATGAATGACGGGGACTTCATAAGAGAAAGTTTCATTTAATACGTGGGTTGCCTTTGTATCAAGTTCTCGGATATATGTCAAGATATTTAGGAAATGTTCTGCTTTAGCGGAAGCATAATCAGCTCTTGTAACATGAAGGTCACGGGGAGGATATCCAGCGACGAGGGTGTGTCGCTCTGATTAATTTTTTCATTCCTTGATATATATATATTTTTATTTGGACAGTGTATGAGGCATGGGTGGGTGGGATGGTGCAGTGATCGAATCTGATCACTATTGCTCTTGTGAAAAGTCATGATACGCTGTGGTGACAGTGTATTGCCTTTGGTCAAATTGTTTATGGTGTCTAATATTTTTGTTAGCAATAATACTCTCTTGTTTTTAAATGATGGGGAAGAATGACTAGACTTTCTCTCACCGAGTGCAGAAAGATAATTAAGGCAGGCACTTAATTTTTTTCTACTATATAAACTTCCTCGAGAACACAACCCACAGTCTCACCGGACTCAGGTTCGAATCCCGGCTGGGGCCGGGAACAGTTTAAGGATTTGAATTTCATTAAATCAGGCTTTACTGATCTGCCAGAAGACCCTCCGACATGTCGTAAAAATACCCCCGCTAATACCAATACACCAGTCCTGTATGAGACAGCCCTAGCATGTATTCAATATGGTGGGTGTTAGCGCCGAAGTGGTGACATATAGAGGTGTATGGTATGTAGGTGGACTGCTGGGCCTTGATAGCAGGCTGTGAAGCCTATGCCCAGAGTCGGACACATAAAAAAAAAAAAAAAAAAAAAAGTCGTCGGAGTTACCCCCAGGTCTTCTATCATAGTGCGGGCTGAAAGGGGACAAAAAGGAAACAACTACATGCAAAAGCATTGTCTCCTTGAATACAGCTCTCTTAATTCTTCCAAGTAAATTGTGCATGTGCTATCCAGTTCACTGTCTTCTTTTTTAAATATTCGATTTACATTCAGTCAGTTAGACAATAATCCTTAACTCTTCGGATATCGTAATATTGTACTTTCTATTTACCTATGAACACTCTTCAAGATCATTCCAAAGATGGACATGACTAGCACATTTATAGACTTTTTAGATATTAAGACGATATATATTTGTCCTCCACAGATGCTTATGATATAGTGGTGGGTAGGACAGGTTCTTGTATCATAATGCAAATAAAGGATATGACGACCAGTAACTTGTAATTATTTGTACATCATCTGTGGGAAATATAGTGCAATTATAATTTGAAAAATTCACAGTGACTCAAATGAGAACCTTTGCCTGGAGACTATATTTTGATTGCCTACTATTGCTGTGTTATGCATGTGTGGATTTCATTTTCTGTATGCACTCTGTAAGGGATTATTTACTTACACCTTACTGGCTGGCCTGGACCGCCTCCATCTCCATCCACAGATAACAGTGGAGTGTGTACGATAATGTCATGGGCTTGTGTGATCGAGGGTAAGATCTCGGTTGTTGCTGTGAACAGTTTCTGTAACTGAACTCCTATCACTATTTTCACATACCACATATTACCCCACCATCATACCCCCCCCCCAAAAAAAAAAAAAAAAAACTTCCGCAGCCAAGTGATATAACAGTTACTAAATATGGCATTACAAGGGTCTGACAAGAGGCTGAGTGGTAGTGCCCGAATGGCACGTGAGATATACCGGTGTATCGTACGTGGATTATGGGGTTTGAGAAACAGGCTTCCTTACTCCTGTCCAGGTGCAAGAAATATGTATAAATAAATAAATAAAAAATAAGAAAAAAATTAGGGCATATTTCCTCCTTCATGCTCCACCACAATTCCTTTTCTCTTTCAGTTTCGTCGTCCACTTCACCCATTTTTACTTTTCCATTTTGAAACATGTATGGTGGAAGTAAATGACAACCAGCTGAAATGAAAATCATCCATTTGTCTGATAGTGTGATTCCCATCCGATCCTTATCTCTGTAATCAAGTGCAAATATTATAATTCAACAATATTTTTGAATTCTGTCCTTTGAGCTCATTTCTTTTATCCACTGTATCACCTTCTTTCATCCACAATATATCGAGGCCACGTATATCTGTTTTACTAGATTACCGCCATATCCTGACAGTTTTACTAAATTTAGGGCAAAGTTTCAGAACTAGAGGGGTTAGATTTATCATTAACAAAGACTACCCGACCGACGACCCTTCCTCTGCCACGACCTGGACCGGGGCTGTTCCATCTGTGACGACCAGGACCGGGCCTCCCCTTTCGTGCTTCAACCTGCTGCTGCTGGAGAGCTGGGCGAGTCTATTTTGCCCTTTCTACCAGGGGCAAGGGGGTTGAGGGCAGCGTCGCGGCGTTTCCACCTGAGCTCGTCGGCACCTCCTCCATCGGCGCCGCATTGTCTACCTGGCCTTGTCCCGCCCTGCCCTCTTTCGACCATCGTGCTGCCGGCCTCACCATCCACCGCCAAGCCCCACCGTGACTCGTCGATCATCGGGCAGCCGATCTCACCACCAACCATCGCACCTTCCCCTGCCTCTACCGCCTTTCCCTCGTTCGCCAGTTTGCTGTCCCCGCGACGCTCTCTTGGAGAGTTTTTTTCTTTCTGCAGCTTCCCTGATGGGCTCTCTGTTTGCCCATGCCCCACCAAGTGTGGGGCAAATATCACACAACAACAACATCATTAACAAACCCGATAAATACGAGATATCTTTCCCACCTACAATAAAGCTGTCTGGTAGCAGCAAGAATGATATAAATACTAACACACACTGGTATAAGTCAATCTCTCGCTACACTACTTAGGGATCATCTACCCACTCTCCCATTGACCTCCAGGGACCTGTTCCTGCACTGACCTAGTTTCCATTAAAGACCCGTTATCCTCCTAGAGTCTGTTGTAATTAATGGACCTATTCTACCCATGACAAATTTTCCCACATAGAAGAATTTTCCCCATGCATCTAACTGTAATATGAATTAAAAACCCATTGGACCTATTTTACCTAGGAATGGATTTATCCTTATGGAACATGGACCTATTTTACTCATGAACCAAATTATCCTTGTCGACCATGGACCTATTATCCCCATGGACCCACATTCCACCTTGACCATATTGCCCATCATGCTCCTGTTTTTCCACCATGGGCGCATTTTTCCCTTGGTATTGTTTACTCTACAAGGACTAATATTCTCGAACCTAGTTTCCTCATGGGTGTACTTTTCCTCATGCATCTACCTTCTACCCACGGACGAAACACCGCATCTCTACATGGACCTAGCTTCTCCCATGAAGTTATTTTCCCAATATATCTAATTATACCCACTGGACCTGTGCTTCCACTTGGGTCCATTTCCATCAAAAATTTATTCCCCCATGGAGCTATTTTTCCACATATACTCGTTTCCCCCCCTCCACCCACCCACCATCATACATACCTACCCACTCTCCCAGTGTAGTTTGTCTTAGAGGTAACACAATGGCTCAGCAAGTTTACAGTGTGTGTGTGTGTGTGTGTGTGTGTGTGTGTGTGTGTGAGAGAGAGAGAGAGAGAGAGAGAGAGAGAGAGAGAGAGAGAGAGAGAGAAGCACAGCCGATTTAGAGCCGTATTGTAGGCGCTATAGGAGGCCTCGCAGTTTCTCTTTCTCACCGATTTATTTTCTCATTACACCTTAGCATTCATTTATTTTTTATACCGTTTTAATATCGACTTTTACTCAACTACAGCTTACAAGAAGAAAACAATGTGTAATGTGAAGAATAAGTAGCTAAGGAAAGGTTGCCACGAAATCCTAAAGCCACTCAAAATTCAATGGGCTTCTCCTTAGTAATACCACATTTACATTCTTAAGGTAAAATTTCAGTCCACATTCACATGATAAATGGGAGTTGGTGGCAGTGTGGTTAGGGATGATTATGGTACACCGCGGGAGGCCAGTTCGATCCACGGCAAGGGCTGAGAACAGGTTGAATATCTGACTACCATTAAGACAGATTTTATTGATCTTCCACACGATCCACTGATGTAAAGAAAAAGCTAATATCGATGCACCTGTTGGGAATTAGTTAACTAGTATCTATTAAATACAGACGGTGGATATTAGTGTCGAGGTGGTGACGTATGAAAGGAGTGTGGCACGTAATATGACTGCAGTTGGGCAAAAGTCTGCTAAGCCTAAGCCTATGCCCACAGTCCGACACATAAGAAAAAGGAAAAGCAATCCCTGAAGGGCTTCTATATGATGAGTTGTAATTTATTGTCCATATAATGCCACACAGGAAGTGCAACTGGTCGCAAGGTTTAAATGACAGGACTTAGTATCCTTAACTCAGGAATATACGCTCGTGACTGGGCAATGAATCGCTTGATGAAAGATAGACAGACACTCGTACTGTAATTCCTCTTTGCACACATCGTAAAGACTCTGTATCCATTTTATAGTACTGGCACCAAGCTTCACTGCATAGTTCAAGTGTGGTTTAACCACGGAAAAGCAAGATACAGCTGTAATAATACTTGACACTATATATCTTTTTACTCGCCTATCTAAAATACACACAACAACATAACTTCTTTTATTTGATGTGACAGACTCTGGGCATTAGCTTCACAGCCTGTTCTTAAGGCCCAGTAGTCCTCCTGCATACCATACACCTCAACACCTCAGCACTTCGGCGCTAACACCCACCGTCCATATTGCATACATGCTAGGGCTACCTCATACAAGACTACTGTGCTGGTATTGATAGGGATGTTTTTACGATATGTCAGCGAGTATACTGGTAGATCAGTAGAGTTTGCTTTATGAAATTAGGATCCATAAACTATTCCCTGCTCCAGCCGGGATTAAAACCTGCCCCATTAAGACTGCAGGCCGCCTCTCTACCGATTCAGCCACCGCCTCCCCCAGACTTGCTCTGTTTAATGCAGCAATACATTGCTGTCTAAATTTTACGTCATTGTTAACTATGAATCCTAATCCCTCTCATATTCTAATAATACAGTTTCTATATTACGTCATGAGTATTTTCTCCTACCGGCTTGTTGGCATTAAATTCTTTAATTTTCTTACATCGTAGTTCCTTAGTCAAACTTCAGACCATTTCCAGAGTATGCCAAGCTCTCACTGAAGGCTGTCATGGTCGTCTGCAAATATGTACAGTTCAGTGACATAAACAGATTTTCTTATACTGCCATACTTCTTTAACTTTAATGAGGTAGGCCGAGGGAAACCTGGTTGAGGACAATGAAAAGAGAAGCAGGAGAGGAGTGTTGGTGGGACCTGAAGCAGATGGCAAGAGACAAATATTGGTGGAGAGAGTTCATCGAGGCCCTATGCATCCCGTGGGGTGCCACAGGAAATGATTGATTGATTGATTGGCAAGGATTTTCGTAATTTTGCAGTTTATTTCCCGTGGTTCACCGGCAGAATAAGACAGTACTACAGCTCTACTTCCTTTCCATGGCACTTGATTCTGATAGGCAGCGCATTCTAATGTTAATCTGTTAATACAACTCTCCGCTCAAAATATAGAAATGGTGATTCTAGGCAAAATAAAATTGAAAATAGTATAGTGATCCATAGGTCGAAATCACTCATACACAAATAAAATAGAAAATTGAATGTTTATAAATAAAGGGACACAAAACTGGTTGCAAGAATAAGTTAATTTATGCTGGAAATATCTTTAATAAATTAGGAAAGAGGTCGGACAATAAATAATTACAAAAGGAACGCCTAGTAGGCAGAAAGAAGAGGTGGGCCAGGTCGTTGATTTTGAGTCTTGGTCCATTAGCAATCCTGTATCTTACTCGGACTCGTTGGAGTCATAGTCGCGGCGCTGGGGAGGGGCGTAACGGGGAGCCTCAAAGGATGACTCAGAGGAGGAGGATGACTCGTAGGATCCGGACTCGAAGGAGGCCTCACCCGAGTACCTGACGTCAGCAATGTAGCCATCGTCACCGTCCACGTAGTAGGTCACAGTCTGGCGGCGACCATCGGGAAGCAGCACGTAGTACGACCCCTGGGTGTTGTCACCGTCGCGGGCCTCCTGGTGGCCGTAGTGGTTCTCGGAAGACTCGTCACTCACGGCCCAGCTGAAGTCGTACTTGGCCTCGCCAGATTCAGAGGACTCGTGGGACTGTTGGAGGAATTGAATCTCTATAAAATCTCCGCGCAGCTTGAGCAACATAGACGGTAATGAGGAAAAGGTACCGTACGTTGAGGCCTATGTTATCAATATGATCAAATCATGCAAAATCGATTATATTCTTAGTTCCACTCGTTTTGTACCTCATTACGTCTGGAATAAATACAATCATACCTCTTGAATCAGACAACCTGGTGTGAAATAGTTTGTTATAATTCTGAGTGGGAAAATATATATATGGAAACTTTAAAAGCTGGGCAAAGTCCTCACCCCAGTATCGCCGTAGCTACTGTCTTCGGCACTTTCTGATGCAGCCAGTGCAGCCAGGCCCAGCAGGATGAGGATCTGCAGACAAAGAAATGAGAATTCACGATGTTTTCAAGGTTATCTAAATTACAGCGAGATATACAGAGATCTGTAAATATGCCGTATCTCACCCATAGTGTCAGAACCTATGTTGTTTAGCCTGATACTTGAAACAGAACGTTGGATCTAAGTGAACTGTTCCTTTACTCATCCTGGATATTGTCTAGTTTCCTCGAATTAACACAGACATTTGCAGGTAGTATCAACAAACATACTAGAAACTTTAGATCAGGTTTGTATCTAATTCTGCACAAATCCAGAAAACCCCAGTATGTTGACTTTGCTGTCTGTTAGTCAAAGCATACGATCAAGAAAAACCCAATTAGTGTCTACCCTAGTGTTCATTGTTGCTTGTAGTTCGCTCAAGACGTAACTGACTCGATCACTGTTCAACCCCCAATATATACCCACACTGACCTCACCTTCAGACTGTTTCCTCACTTCCTCCTTTTTCCCCTGTCTCGCCTTGAATGACCTTGTGCATGCGTCGGGATGGGTAGGGGTGGAGTTGGGTGAGGTTAGAAACAAGTCTTATGGATCATTAGTTTTTATAAAAAAATAATAACAGACTGAGAATATAGCAGTAGTCTGAGCAAGGTAACGATCAGTATTTGAGCAATATTTACCGGGTGAATGAAATCTGAAAGAGGAATATGTTAAAAAAGCAATATAGTATTAGGTGTTTGTGTAAATGTTTTGCTTGTGATGCAGTATGGTGATTGGTAACTGATGTTTTTGGCTCACCCTGTACCTCAGAATGATCTTGGAAGTTGTTAGTCACTGTATAAAAATCATATATTTTGAGCAATCTGAGCCTCAGTAACATACGCTACTCCTTTTGATTTCAGTTCTAGTTAGAGTACCTCATTGCTTTGTGAGCTTAAGTTAATAAAGAAGTTTAAGAAGCCCCGAAATACATTAAATACATGGATATACGGGCAGGGCACAAATACCTGTCAAAGTTGATGAATATTAGAAATTATTAAGGGGAAAAATGCATTAATGACGGGGACTTGATAAGAGAAAGTTTCATTTAACACGTGGGTTGCCTTTGTATCAAGTTCTTGGATATATGTCAAGATATTTAGGAAATGTTGTGCTTTAGCGGAAGCATAATCAGCTCTTGTAACATGAAGGTCACGGGGAGGATATCCAGCGACAAGGGTGTGTCGCTCTGATTAATTTTTTCATTCCCTATTTTTTTTTTTTTTTTTTGACAGTGTATGAGACAAGGGTGGGTGGGATGGTCTTGTGATCGAGTCTGATCGCCATTGCTCTTGTAAACAATCATGGTGCGCTGTGATGACCAGCTTATTACGTGTGTTACCTTTGATAGAATTGGTTATGGTACCTAATTTTTTGTTAATAATAATGTTCTTGTATTTTCAGTAACGAGGAAGAATGACTAGACTTTTGCTTACTGACTGCAGAAACAACGTTAAGGCAGACACTTAATTTTTTTTCTACTATAAAAACTTTCTCGAGAACACAACCCACAGTCGTCGGAGTTACACTCAGGTCTTCTATCACAGTGCGAGTTGAAAAGGGACAAATTGGAAACAACTATATCTTACAGTTCGGCCTGCTCATGAATAGAGTTCTCTTAATTTTTCCAAGTAAATTCTGGCTGTGCTACCCTGTTTACCCACGCCTTTTCAAATATTTGGTTTAGTTTCATTCAGTTAGATAATAATCTTTAACCTTTCTGATATTACAATATTGCCGTTTCTTTTCTTCTATGAAATTTTTTCTAGAGAATTCAAAGATGGATATGAGTTCAAATGTATAGACATGGTGGATATTAAGACGAAGTATACATGCCCTCTACAAATAGATGCAACGTAGAGGTGGGGAGGATAGGTTCTTGTATTATAATGCAAATAAAGGACATGACTGGCCAGTAACTTGTAATTATTTGTACATCATCTTCTGAGGGAAATGTAGTGGAAGTATAATTTGTAATATTACCGTAACTCAAATGACAACCTAGAAAAGTAGATTATTTTTTGACGTGGAAGGTGTGTGTAGCATATTTACAGAAGAAATATGTGCAGCATGTGATGTGGTGTGTGGAAGGAAGAGAAGACGGAGGGGGGTGCAAGGAACAGCGTGGTGGACTGAAGAGGTGAAACAGGCTGTGGCACAAAAGAAGAAAGCATACAATGAATGGATGAGAAATAGGGGCGTGGAAGAAGTTGAGAGGCGGAAGAGAGTGTTATATGTGGAAAGAAAGAGAGAGGTGAAAAGATTAGTAAGAGAGAGTAAGAAGAGAGTGGATGAGGAATTTGGAAGGAATTTGAGTGTAAAGTGGAGGGACTGTAAGAAAATGTTCTGGAGAGAGGTGAAAAGAGTAAGACAGGGTGGAAGTGAAGTTAGCAGGGGAGTGAAAGATAAAAATGATAGATTACTAGTGGAGAAGGGAGAAAAAGTGAGCAGATGGAGAGAACACTTTAAGGAATTGTTGAACGTAGAGGATGGAAGTAATGCGAGTATAAGTGGCTGGGGAATGGCTGGGAGAAGGAGGGAGGTGAGAAGACAGGAAGAAATCAGTAGGATAGAAGTTGTGGAAGCAATGAAGAAAGTTAAATCTGGGAAAGCCCCAGGAATTGATGGAGTGTGTGGTGAAATGCTGAAGCATGGGGGAGAGATAGTAGTAGAATGGATGTGGAAGATGTGCAGATTGGCCTGGGAGGAAGGTAGGGTCCCGGAGGATTGGAAGTCAGGTATAATTATTCCCTTGTACAAAGGAAAAGGGGAAAAAGAAGTGTGTGGTAATCATAGGGGCATTTGTCTTCTTAGTATAATAAGAAAAGTGTATGGTAGGATACTTACTGACAGAGTTAGAGAAAGAACAGAGAAATTAGTTGGAGAAGAACATGGTGGCTTTAGGAAGGGAAGAGGTTGTGTAGATCAGATGTTCATTCTTAGATCTTTAGTGGAAAAGTTTCTAGAGAAGGGAAAGAAGTTGTATGCAGCTTTCATGGATTTGGAGAAAGCGTATGACAGGGTGGATAGACAAGGATTGTGGAAAGTGTTAAGAATATATGGAGTAGATGGGAAGTTGTTGAATGCTGTGAAGAGTATGTACGATGGTGCGAAGGCTGCAGTGCGTGTGGATGGTGAACTAAGTGAATTGTTCTCTTTGAAAGTTGGTTTGAAATAGGGATGTGTCATGTCTCCATGGTTGTTCAATCTGTACATGGATGGGGTAATAAAAGAGGTACAAGGTAGGGTAGTGGATGTTGGAGTGGCCCTGGTGAGAGAGGATAGTGTTTGGAAACTCCCTGTACTGTTGTTTGCAGATGATACTGTGTTGTTGAGTGAAGACGAAAGGAAGCTGCAAGGCTTGGTGGATGAGTTTGAGAGAGTGTGTAAGAAACGGAATCTAAAGGTGAATGTAGGGAAGAGTAAAGTGATGGTCTTTGAGAGAGGTGAAGTCAGTGAATGTACAGCGAGGTTGGATGGTGGGGAATTGGAAAATGTGAGTACGTTTAAGTACTTGGGTAGTGTGATGAGTAAGGATGGAGGTTTGAAGGGTGAAGTGCTTGAAAGGGTACAGCAGGGAAGAAAGGTTGCTGGTTCTTTGAAGGCAGTGATAAGAAACAGGGAAGTGAGCATGGAAGTGAAAAAGTTACTACATGACAGTATTGTGATACCAGCTCTAACGTATGGAGGTGAAGCTTGGACGTTGTTGGAAGGACACAAGTCAAGAGTGAGAGCAGTGGAAATAAGTTATTTAAGAGGAGCATGTGGAGTCACATGGAGAGACAGGCTGACGAATGAGGATATAAAGAATCGTTGTGGTGTTGATGTGGATGTGATAGGAAGCGTTATGAGGAACACACTGAGATGGTTTGGCCATGTAGAGAGGATGGAGGGTGAAAGACCGACGAAGAGAGTGTATGTGAGTGAGGTGGAGGGGGGAAGAGGGAGGGGGAGGCCGAGGATGAGATGGAGGGATGGGGTGGAGAGGTATATGGGAGAGGGGGGTGTGAGTTGGGAGCAGGGCAGTGAAATGGCGGGGGACAGGGCGACTTGGAGGCGATTTGTTTGTGGCCACCCCAAACGGGATTGAGGCATCTGGCAATAGATAGATAGATAGACTATTCCTGCACTATGTTTATGTGTGGATTTCATTTAATGTATGCACTTTGTAGGAGATGGTTTACTTACACCTTACTGACTGGCCTGGAACTCCAGCATCCCCACCCACAAATAATAGTGGAGTGCATACGATAGCGGCTTGGACTTGTGTGATCGAGTGTTGGGGCTCGGTTGTTGCTGAAAGCAGTTTGTGTAACTGAACTCCTATCACTGTGTTGACTTACTGTATATTGCCCCACCATTATCACAAAAAGCACCCCTACTCTCCCCCAGCCCACCATGACATCAGTTCTGAATGTGGCATTATAAGCGTCTGAGAAGAGGCAATGAGTGTAGTGTCCAAATTGCATGTGAGATGTATTGGAGATCAGGCTTCTGTTTGTGTATCGTAGGTGGATTATGGAGCCTGAGAAGCAGGTTTCCTAACCATTGTCCAGGTGTAATAAATAAATATATAAATAAAAATAAGAATAAAATCAAATCAAGATATGCTTCCTCCTTCATGCCCCACCACAATATCTCTTCTCTTCCAGTTTCGTCCTTCACTTGACCCATTTTTACTTTTTCACTTTGATACATCTATTGTGGATACTAATGACAACCAGCTGAAATGAAACTCATCCATTCGTCTGGTAGTGTGATTCCCAACAGATCCCTATCTCTGTCATAAAGTGCAAATACTGTAATTCAACAATATGTTCGAGTTCTATCTTTTGAGTTCATTTCTGTTACCCCTATATCACGTTCTTTCATCCACAATGTATTAGGGTCACGGATGTCTGTTTTACCTGAGTCCAGCCTTATCCTGACACTTTTACTAAATTTACAATAAACTCTCCGAACTTGCGGGGTTAAGTTTATCATTAACAAACCCGTTAAATACGACACATCTTTCCAACCTTCAATACAACTGTCTGGTAGCAGCAAGAATGATATGAACACTAACCTACGAATATAAGCCAGTCTCTCGCTCCACTACTTAGGGATCATCTACCCACTGACCTATTGACCTCCAGGGACCTGTTCTTTCACTGACCTAGTTTCCAATAAAGACCCGTTTTCCTCCTAGAGTCGTTTGTAATTAATGGACCTATTCTACCCATGACAAATTTTCCCACATAGAAGAATTTTCCCCATGCATCTAACTGTACTATGAAATTAAAAACCCATTGGACCTATTTTACCTAGGAATGGATTTATCCTTATGGAACATGGACCTATTTTTCTCATGAACCAAATAATCCTTATCGACCATGGACCTATTATCCCCATGGACCCACATTCCACCTTGACCATATTGCCCATCATGCTCCTGTTTTTCCACCATGGGCGCATTTTTCCCTTGGCATTGTTTACTCTACAAGGACTAATATTCTCGAACCTAGTTTCCTCATGGGTGTACTTTTCCTCATGCATCTACTTTCTACCCACGGACGAAACACCGCATCTCTACATGGACCTAGTTTCTCCCATGAAGTTATTTTCCCAATAGATCTAATTATACCCACTGGACCTGTGCTTCCAATTGCGTCCACTTCCATTGAAAATATTTTCCCCCATGGAGCTTTTTTCGTACATATACTTGTTTTCCCCCCTCCACCCACCCACCATCACACATACCTATCCACTCACCCAGTGTAGTTTGTCTTAGAGGTAACACAATGGCTCAGCAAGTTTACAATGTGTGTGTGTGTGTGTGTGTGAGAGAGAGAGAGAGAGAGAGAGAGAGAGAGAGAGAGAGAGAGAGAGAGAGAGAGAGAGAGAGAGAGAGAGAGAGAGAGAGAGAGAGAGAGAGAGAGAGAGAGAAGCACAGCCGATTTAGAGCCGTATTGTAGGCGCTATAGGAGGCCTCGCAGTTTCTCTTTCTCACCGATTTATTTTCTCATTACACCTTAGCATTCATTTATTTTTTATACCGTTTTAATATCGACTTTTACTCAACTACAGCTTACAAGAGGAAAACAATGTGTAATGTGAAGAATAAGTAGCTAAGGAAAGGTTGCCACGAAATCCTAAAGCCACTCAAAATTCAATGGGCTTCTCCTTAGTAATACCACATTTACATTCTTAAGGTAAAATTTCAGTCCACATTCACATGATAAATGGGAGTTGGTGGCAGTGTGGTTAGGGATGATTATGGTACACCGCGGGAGGCCAGTTCGATCCACGGCAAGGGCTGAGAACAGGTTGAATATCTGACTACCATTAAGACAGATTTTATTGATCTTCCACACGATCCACTGATGTGAAGAAAAAGCTAATACCGATGCACCTGTTGGGAATTAGTTAACTAGTATCTATTAAATACAGACGGTGGATATTAGTGTCGAAGTGGTGACGTATGAAAGGAGTGTGGCACGTAATATGACTGCAGTTGGGCAAAAGTCTGCTAAGCCTAAGCCTATGGCCACAGTCCGACACATAAGAAAAAGGAAAAGCAATCCCTGAAGGGCTTCTATATGATGAGTTGTAATTTATTGTCCACATAATGCCACACAGGAAGTGCAACTGGTCGCAGGGTTTAAATGACAGGACTTAGTATCCTTAACTCAGGAATATACGCTCGTGACTGGGCAATGAATCGCTTGATGAAAGATACACAGATACTCGTACTGTAATTCCTCTTTGCACACATCGTAAAGACTCTGTATCCATTTTATAGTACTGGCACCAAGCTTCACTGCATGGTTCAAGTGTGGACTAACCACGGAATAGCAAGATACAGCTGTAATAATACTTGACACTATATATCTTTTTACTCGCCTATCTAAAATACACACAATAACCTAACTTCATATTTTTGACGTGACCGACTCTGGGCATTAGCTTCACAGCCTGTTCTTAAGACCCAGTAGTCCTCCTGCATACCATACACCTCAACACCTCAGCACTTCGGCGCTAACACCCACCGTCCATATTGCATACATGCTAGGGCTACCTCATACAAGACTACTGTACTGGTATTAGTAGGGGTGTTTTTACGATATGTCAGCGAGTATACTGGTAGATCAGTAAAGTTTGTTTTATGAAATTCGGATCCATAAACTATTCCCTGCTCCAGCCGGGATTAAAACCTGCCCCATTAAGACTGCAGGCCGCCTCTCTAGCGATTCAGCCACCGCCTCCCCCAGACTTGCTCTATTTAATGCAGCAATACATTGCTGTCTAAATTTTACGTCATTGTTAACTATGAATCCTAATCCCTCTCATATTCTAATAATACAGTTTCTATATTACGTCATGAGCATTTTCTCCTACCGGCTTGTTGGCATTAAATTCTTTAATTTTCTTACATCGTAGTTCCCTAGTCAAACTTCAGACCATTTCCAGAGTATGCCAAGCTCTCACTGAAGGCTGTCATGGTCGTTTGCAAATATGTACAGTTCAGTGACATAAACAGATTTTCTTATACTGCCATACTTCTTTAACTTTAATGAGGTAGGCCGAGGGAAACCTGGTTGAGGACAATGAATAGAGAAGCAGGAGAGGAGTGTTGGTGGGACCTGAAGGAGATGGCAAGAGACAAATATTGGTGGAGACAGTTCATCGAGGCCCTATGCATCCCGTGGGGTGCCACAGGAAATGACTGATTGATTAATTGGCAAGGATTTTCGTAATTTTGCAGTTTATTTCCCGTGGTTCACCGGCAGAATAAGACAGTACTACAGCTCTACTTCCTTTCCATGGCACTTGATCCTGATTGGCAGCGCATTCTAATGTTAATCTATTAATCCAACTCTCTGCTCAAAATATAGAAATGGTGATTCTAGGCAAAATAAAATTGAAAATAGTATAGTGATCCATAGGTCGAAATCACTCATACACAAACAAAATAGAAAATTAAATGTTTATAAATAAAGGGACACAAAACTGGTTGCAAGAATAAGTTAATATATGCTGCAAATATCTTTAATAAATTAGGAAAGAGGTCGGACAATAAATAATTACAAAAGGAACGCCTAGTAGGCAGAAAGAAGAGGTGGGCCAGATCGTTGACGTTGAGTCTTGGTCCATTAGCAATCCTTTATCTTGGAAAATCATGTTAGGTTCATTTACTTGGACTCGTTGGAGTCATAGTAGCGGCGCTGGGGAGGGGCGTAGCGGGGAGCCTCAAAGGATGACTCAGAGGACGATGATGACTCGTAGGATCCGGACTCGAAGGAGGCCTCACCCGAGTACTTGACGTCAGCAATGTAGCCATCGTCACCGTCCACGTAGTAGGTCACCGTCTGGCGGCGACCATCGGGAAGCAGCACGTAGTACGACCCCTGGGTGTTGTCACCGTCGCGGGCCTCCTGGTGGCCGTAGTGGTTCTCGGAAGACTCGTCACTCACGGCCCAGCTGAAGTCGTACTTGGCCTCGCCAGATTCAGAGGACTCGTGGGACTGTTGGAGGAGTTGAATCTCTATAAAATCTCCGCGCAGCTTTAGCAAAATAGACGGTAATGAGGAAAAGGTACCGTACGTTGAGGCCTATGTTATCAATATGATCAAATCATGCAAAATCGATTATATTCTTAGTTCCACTCGTTTTGTACCTCATTATGTCTGGAATAAATACAATCATACCTCTTGAATCAGACAACCTGGTGTGAAATAGTTTGTTATAATTCTGAGTGGGAAAATATATCTATGGAAACTTTAAAAGCTGGGCAAAGTCCTCACCCCAGAATCGCCGTTGCTAGTGTCTTCGGCACTTTCTGATGCAGCCAGTGCAGCCAGGCCCAGCAGGATGAGGATCTGCAGACAAAGAAATGAGAATTCACGATGTTTTCATGGTTATCTAAATTACAGCGAGATATACAGAGATCTGTAAATATGCCGTATCTCACCCATACTGTCAGAACCTATGTTGTTTAGCCTGATACTTGAAACAGAACGTTGGATCTAAGTGAACTGTTCCTTTACTCATCCTGGATATTGTCTAGTTTCCTCGAATTAACACAGACATTTGCAGATAGTATCAACAAACATACTAGAAACTTTAGATCAGGTTTGTATCTAATTCTGCACCAAATCCAGAAAACCCCAGTATGTTGACTTTGCTGTCTGTTAGTCAAAGCATACGATCAAGAAAAACCCAGTTAGTGTCTACCTTAGTGTTCATTGTTGCTTGTAGTTCGCTCAAGACGTAACTGACTCGATCACTGTTCAACCCAGAATATATACCCACAGTGACCTCACCTTTAGATTGTTTCCTCACTTCCTCCTTTTTCCTCTGACCCCCCTTGAATGGCCTTGTGGATGCGTCGGGATGAGTGGGGGTGGAGTTGGGTGAGGTTAGAAACAAGTCTTATGGATCATTAGTTATTATAAAAAAAATAATAACAGACTGAGAAAATTGCAGTAGTCTGAGCAAGAAAAGATTGGTATTTGGGCAATATTTGTTGGATGAATGAAATCTGAAAGAGCTATGGGCTAAAAAAATGATATATAGTATTCAGTGTTTATGGAATTGTTTTGCTTGTGCTGTATTATGGTGACTGGTGTCATGTGTTTTTATGGCTCACGCTGTCCCTCAGAATGATCTTGGAACTTGTTTCTTACTTTACAGGAATCATATATTTTGAGCAATCTGAGCCACTGTAACATACGCAACTGCTTTTCATTTGGTTTCTAGTTATAGTATCTCAATGGTGTGTGAGCATAAGTTAATAAAGAAATTTAAGAAGCCTCGAAATACATTAAATACATGGATATACGGGAAGGGCTCAAAAACATGCCAAAGTTGAAGAGTATTAGAAATTATTAAGGGGAAAAAAACATGAATGATGGGGACTTCATAAAAGAAAATTTCATTTAATACGTGGGTTGCCTTTGTATCAAGTTCTCGGATATATGTCAAGATATTTAGGAAATGTTCTGCTTTAGCGGAAGCATAATCAGCTCTTGTAACATGAAGGTCACGGGGAGGATATCCAGCGACAAGGTGTGTCGCTCTGATTAATTTTTTTCATTCATTGATTTTTTTTTCTTTTGACAGTGTATGAGACATGGGTGGGTGGGATGGTCTGGTGATCGAGTCTGATCACTATTGCTCTTGTGAAAAGTAATGATACGCTGTGGTGATAGCTTATTACGTGTATTGCCATTGGTCAAATTGGTTACGGTGTCTAATATTTTTGTTAGGAATAATACTCTTTTGTTTTTAAATGATGAGGAAGAATGACTAGACTTTCGCTCACCGACTTCAGAAAAGATAATTAAGGCAGGCACTTAATTTTTTTCTACTATATAAACTTCCACGAGAATACAACCCACAGTCGTCCGAGTTACCCCCAGGTCTTCTATCATAGTGCGGGTTGAAAGGGGACAAAATGGAAACAACTACATGCAAAAGCATTGTCTGCTTGAATACAGCTCTCTTAATACTTCCAAGTAAATTGTGCGTGTGCTACCCAGTTCACTGTCTTCTTTTTTAAATATTCGATTTACATTCAGTCAGTTAGACAATAATCCTTAACTCTTCGGATATCGTAATATTGTACTTTCTATTTTCCTATGAACACTCTTCAAGATCATCCCAAAGATGGACATGATTAGCACATTTATAGACTTTTTAGATATTAAGACGATATATATTTGTCCTCCACAGATGGTTATAATATAGTGGTGGGTAGGACAGGTTCTTGTATCATAATGCAAATAAAGGATATGACGAACAGTAACTTGTAATTATTTGTACATCGTCTGTGGGAAATATAGGGCAACTATAATTTGAAATATTAACAGTGACTCAAATGAGAACCTTTGCCTGGAGACTATATTATGATTGCCTACTATTGCTGTGTTATGCATGTGTGGATTTCATTTTCTGTATGCACTCTGTAAGGGATTATTTACTTACATCTTACTGGCTGGCCTGGACCGCCTCCATCCCCATCCACAGATAACAGTGGAGTGTGTACGATAATGTCGTGGGCTTGTGTGATCGAGGGTAAGATCTCGGTTGTTGCTGTGAACAGTTTCTGTAACTGAACTCCTATCACTATTTTCATTTACCACATATTACCCCACCATCATACAAAAAAAAAAAAAAAAAAAAAAAAAAAAAAAAAAAAACTTCCGCAGCCAAGTGATATAACACAGTTACTAAATATGGCATTACAAGAGTCTGACAAGACGCTATGAGTGGTAGTGCCCGAATGGCACGTGAGATATACTAGGGACCAGAGCTGTTTGGTGTATCGTACGTGGATTATGGGGTTTGAGAAACAGGTTTCCTTACCCCTGTCCGGGTGCAAAAATTATGTAAATAAATAAATAAAAAATAAGAAAAAATCAGGGCATATTTCCTCCTTCAGTTTCCTCTTCTCTTCCAGTTTCGTCGTCCACTTCACCCATTTTTACTTTTCCATTTTGAAACATGTGTGGTGGAAATAAATGACAAAGAGCTAAAATTTAAATCATCCATTCGTCTGGTAGTCTGATTTCCAACCGATCCTTATTTCTGTAATAAAGTGGAAATACTATATCATCATCATCATCATCCAATCCTACATTGCCCCATGAGAAGCGTAGGAGCCCGGGGCTAGGCAGTTGGTCCCGACATTTAAGATGAGAGTGACCGGCCTCACTCATCCCTGAGTGGCATTACCTGAGCAATCAACCCCAACCACCCCTTGGATATAAACCTTCACCAGCTCAATCCGACTGGAGTGCAATAATTACCCACTAAACCACCAGGTGGCAAAATTTGGTTATATGGTTACCACCCAGCGTAGTAAATGATTTCCTGGTGTTCAAGAAACCATTTGGCTTTGTCACTCAGTGTAGAGTCACCCACAGGCAGAAGGAAGAGGAAAGAATGAAGGAAAGAAAGACAGAAGAGGGAGCGTAAAGTCACCCGTAGGCAGAAGGACAAGGAAAGAATGAAGGAAAGAAAGACAGAAGAGGATGGAAGGAAAGACAGATAGAGGAGAGGAAAGAGCAGACACCCGACAGCAGCACTACATCGAGTGAGTGGATGGTGAGATTTAACAATATTTTTGAGTTCTGTCCTTTGTGCTCAATTCTGTTACCCTTTTATCTCGTTCTTTCATCTACAATATATCGAGGCCACGGATGTCTGTTTTACTTGATTCCGCCATATCCTGACAGTTTTACTAAATTTAGGATAAAGTTTCAGAACTAGAGGGGTTAGATTTATCATCAACAAGTCCGTCAAATACGAGACATCTTTCCAACTTTCAATAAAACTGTCTGGTAGCAGCAAGAATGATATAAACACTAAAGTACGAATATAAGCCCGTCTCTCGCTACACTACTAAGGGATCATCTACCCACCCACCAATTGGCCTCCAGGGACCTGTTCTTGCACTGACCTAGTTTCCATTAAAGACCCGTTTTCCTCCTAGAGTCTCTTGTAATTTATGGACACTTTTACCCATTGCAGATTTTCCCATAAGAAAGAATGTTCCCTATGGATCTATTTTGACTATGAGCTTAAAAATCTATCGGACTTATTTTACTCAAGATTCTATTTATCCTTATTGAACATGGACCAATTTTACTCATTAAGCTCTTTATCCTTATCGACCATGGACCTATTATCCCCATGGACCCACATTCCACCTTGACCATATTGCCCATCATGCTCCTGTTTTTCCACCATGGGCGCATTTTTCCCTTGGCATTGTTTACTCTACAAGGACTGATATTCTCGAACCTAGTTTCCTCATGGGTGTACTTTTCCTCATGCATCTACTTTCTACCCATGGACGAAACACCGCATCTCTACATGGACCTAGTTTCTCCCATGAAGTTATTTTCCCAATAGATCTACTTATACCCACTGGACCTGTGCTTCCACTTGGGTCCATTTCCTTCAAAAATTTATTACTTCATGGAGCTTTTATCCTACATATACATGTTTTCCTCATCCAGTCACCCATCATCACACATACCTATCCACTCACCCAGTGTAGTTTGTCTTAGAGATAAGACGATGGGTCAGCACGTTTACAGTGTGTGTGTGTGTGTGTGTGTGTGTGTGTGTGTGAGAGAGAGAGAGAGAGAGAGAGAGAGAGAGAGAGAGAGAGAGAGAGAGAGAGAGAGAGAGAGAGAGAGATGGGCACAGCCGACTTAGGGCCTTATTCTAGATGCTGTTGGATACCAAGCAACATCTTTTTCTCAGCGACTTATTTTCACATTACACCTTAGCATTCACTTACTTTTGATACCGTTGTAATCTCGACTTTTATTGAACTACAACTTACAAGAGGAAAACAATGTGTAACATTAAGAATAAATCGCTAAAGAAAGGTTGCCATGAAAGCCTAGAGCCACTCAAGATTCAGTGGGTTACTCCTCAGTTATTATCATGTTTACTGTCTTAAGATCAAATTTCAGTTCGATTTCATATGGTAAGTGGGAGTTGGTGGCAGCGTGGTTAGGGATAATTATGCTACATCAAAGGAGGCCCATTCGATCCACGGCTAGGGCTGAGAACAGGTTGAATCTCTGACTATCATTAAAACAGACTTTAGTCATCTTCCATACGACCCACTGATATAAATAAGAAAAGGAAGATGAAGTTGATATCGCTGCACCTGTTGAGAATGAGAAAACCAGTATGTATAAATATAGACGGTGGACATTAGTGTCGAAGTGGTGACATATGAAAGGAGTGTGGCACGTAATATGACTGCCGTTGGACAAAAGGCTGCTAAGACTAAGCCTATGCCCATAGTCCGACACATAAAAAAACAAAAAACAAAAGCGATCCCCAAAGGTTTTCTGTTGGAAAAGTTGTAATCTATTTTCCACATATTGCCACACAGGAACAGCATGTGGTCGCTCGGTTCATGTGACAGGACTTAGTATCCTTAACTGGGCTCTACGTTCGTGATGGGGCAATGAATCGCTTGATGAAAGATACGCAGATACTCGTAACTCTTCTTTGCACGCATCCTAAAATCTCTGTAGCCATTCTATAGCAAAGGCATCAAGATTCACTGCATAGTTGAAGTGTGGCCTAACCACGGTAAAACAAGATACAGCGGAAGTAAAACATTGCACTAATTATCCTGTTAGTCGCCTATCAAAAATACACACTACAAAAAACTTCATTTTTTATGTGACCAATTCTAGGCATAAGCTTCACAGCCTGTTTCCAAAGTCCAGTAGTCCTCCTACATACCATACACCTCAACATCACACCGCTTCGGAGATAACAACCACAGTCCATACTGAAAACATGATTGGACTGCCTCATACAGGACTATGTATTGGTATTAGCTGGGGTGTTTTTACTATATGTCGGCGGGTCTTCTGGTAGATCAGAAAAGTTTGCTTTATTAAATTCAGATCCTTACACTGTTCCCTGTCCCAGCTGCGATTCGAAACTGGGCCCATTAAGTTTGCGGGCCACCTCTCTACCGATTCAGCCACCGCCTCAGAAAAGTTTGCTTTATGAAAATCAGATCCTTACACTGTTCACTGTCCCAGTTGGGATTCGAACCTGGGTCCATTAAATTTGCAGGCCACCTTTCTACCGATTCAGCCACCGCCTCCCCCAAACTTGCTCTGTTTCATGCAGCAATACATTGTTGTCTAATTAACTATGAATCCTAGATCCCTCTCATGTTCTGATAATACAGTTTCTATAGTACATCATAAGTGTTTCTCCTTCCTGCTTGTTGGCATTAAATACTTTACATTTTCTTATATTGTAGTTCACTTGTCACTCTTAGGACCATATCCACAGTGTGCCAAGCTCTCACTGATGGCTGTCATGGTCGTCTGTAGAGTTGATACGTACAGTTTAGTGCCACAAACAGATTTTCTTATACTACCATACTTCTTTAACTTTAACTTGGCAGGGATTTTCGTAATTATGCAGTTTACTTCCCGTGGTTCACCCGCAGAAGTAGAGAACACTACGGCTTTACTTCCTTTCCTTAGCAATTCATTCTGACTGGCAATGTATTCTAATGTTAATCTATTATTACAATTCTCCACTCAAAATATAGATATGGTGATTTTAGGTAAAATGAAAGAAATGATATAGCGATGCATACGTCCAAATAATACAAACAAAACAAAATAGACAGTAAAGTGTTTATAAATAGAAGGCCACAAAACTGGTTGTAAAAAATACGTCAGTATATGTTGCAAATATCTTTAATAAATTAGGAAAGAGGTCGGACAATAAATAATTACAAAAGGAACGCCTGTTAGGGAGAAAGAAGAGGTGGGCCAGGTCGTTGATTTTGGGTCTTGGTCCATTAGGAATCCTTTATCCTGTAAACGTTAAGCCATTTACTTGGACTCATTGGAGTCATAGTAGCGGCGCTGGGGAGGGGCGTAGCGGGGGGCTTCAAAGGATGACTCTGAGGAAGATGATGACTCGTAGGATCCGGACTCGAAGGAGGCTTCACCCGAGTACTTGACGTCAGCAATATAGCCATCGTCACCGTCCACGTAGTAGGTCACCGTCTGGCGGCGACCGTCGGGAAGCAGCGCGTAGTATGACCCCTGGGTGTTGTCACCGTCTCGGGCCTCCTGGTGGCCGTAGTGGTTCTCGGAAGATTCGTCACTCACGGCCCATTTGAACTCGTACTTGGCCTCGCTGGACTCGAAGGACTCGTGGGACTGTTGAAGAAATCGTCTCTCTAGTAACCTGTTGTGTTGCTTATGTAATATTTATGTCACTGAGATAATACACCTCAAGGCAGACAGATATTGTGTAAAAAATCGCTGAATTTTCTTTTCCACTTGTTCTCGACCGCATAATATGTTGAGGAGTAAATTCTACCAAACATCCGGTATCTGATTACAGTGTCTGACTCAGTGAAATTGTTTATTATAATGTTAGCTTCGTAATGTAATTGTTTGCAAAATTTAAGTTACTGGAAATAACCTTACCCCAGAGTCGCCGTAGCCTCTGAATTCGCCACTCTCTGCAAGAGCCAGGGCAGCCAGGCCCAGCAAGATGAGGATCTGGAGTGGGAGAAAATTGAAGTTTTCTTTTTCTTTTTCTGGTTAACTTAAATATGAACAGGTAGATGGAAAGATAAATGTCATATCTTAAGCATGTATTACATTTGGGCTAAAGAGTGTAAAATATTTTAATGTTTTTTGTCTACTTCACATTTTGGACATGTTAGTCACATTCATCTCTGTCCCGTAACAGACGGAACCATTTATAGGCAGAAAATCTTACTAAACAACTCTCAGTTTAGGAATATAAGCCAGTAGAGGAAAGCGAAAAGTTAAAAAAGCAAAATATTAGGCGAACTTTTGGGTCGGCCTAACTTACCTTACAGGTTTTACGGTAATTGCAATAGACTAATAATTTTGGGAGGGCAACTTCTACATGCACAACACTGTTTAGTCTTTGCGTATGTCTGATAACATTTGTAAATTTTTCCTCAGTGATAATGGAAGCTCTAGTTCAGTATATCTAGCAGAGTCTGTATATGTGTACTGTATTCCCATGCACCAGAAACACCCGTCTTTAAGACTGTTTCTCTTTCAGTGAAGCCAAACAACTATAGAGAAAAACGCCATTAATAGCTAGTCTCTACCTTAGCGTTCATTGTTTGCAGTAGTTAGTTAGGGACGTAACTGATACAGTGACCGGCTGACTCCCGATATATATCCACACTTGCCTCACCTTCAACCTATTTCCTCACTTCCTTCTTTTTCTCCTCTGTCGCCTCAAATGACCTTGCGTGTGGGGATGGTGCGGTGGTGAGGGTGGGTGGGGTTAGAAATGAGAGGTGTGGGCAGAAGATATTAAAAGAAAAAAAGGAAAAGCAGCTGAGTCTGAGCAAGGTTACGAGCAGTATTTAAGCAACATCTGGTGGAATGAGTGACATTTAGATGAGGTTCGTGCTGAAAAATTATACAGTAAACACAGGTAATTCTTTGGCTTGTGATCCCTCGTGATGGTTGTTGAGGGTGACAGATTGAAGTGTTTATGGTGCATTCTGTCAGATTCACAGTGAGGTTGAAATTAAATATAGTCATTCATTTTTATTTTTCAAGCAATCTGGTAATCCGAGTTTTTGTAACATGCAGTACACTAGACCTCGTGACTTGCTACTATTCAGCATGTCTCAAGGTTGTGGAAACAATAATGAAGAGGCAGGTGAAGAAAAAAATGTATGTGTGTTTTTAGAGGTCGCATTTACCTATAAAAAAGGAAACATGTAAGAAATCATCCAGTATGTACCAAAAATCGTGAATTATACTGATATCGTGGATGGATTTTATCATAAATTCACGAGTATGCTTTTATGAAGGGCTCAGATATTTTCGTTATATTTTTTTATGCGTCCATTATGAATCAAAAGTCTAAAAGTTCACTCACTGAGGCAAAGCAGTCCGCCTACATGCTACAAGCCTTTCACACGCCAGGGCTTAGTCACTAACATCCACCGTGCTTATAGAATACTTGCTGGGACTTTCTCATTCCGGATTTTGCTCTGTGATGTGGACCTTCGACTGACTGTTCTCAAAACTGAATTGTTCATTCTTGCCTGACCCTGAACACTTCCAACAAATTTGATGCAGACTGGATTAAAACTTCTCGAGTTGATCTTTCTCTGTAATCATTTTTTTTTTTTTTTTTCAGAGAACTGAATATCTTCATCCTTCCCAAAACTGTAGTCCTTCCACAAGTTTAATCCCATTCGAATAAACTCTGTTATAGGCCAAACCTTTCACCTTGTCATGTGACACTGAGGTTAAATGACATCTTAATGGAACTGCTTCATACCAGCCTTCCCCTTAACCCTTCCTCAAAATAGGGTTTAAATCGGATCAAAGCTGCTTAAGTTGACCTTGTCATGTGACACTGACTTTTGACCAATTTCTCTTAAAAAAATTGTCAGGTCTTGGGAAGACCCTTAAGCCTCTCACCATGTTTGGTCAAAAAAAAAAAAAAAAAAAAAAAAAGGCTGGAGTTCATTAATTCATGCAAACACACAGACACATTCCGAGCAAAACTACCCAATTCACGCTATGCTAGCACGGGTATGTGAGCTAGTGTACAAACATACACACATACATGCACGTATATATATATATATATATATATATATATATATATATATATATATATATATATATATATATTCTGGTGAGGTGCTTGAGGCGCCTGGGTTGCATGGAGTGGCGACTGAGATGGCTCAGGCATCTATCATTGTGGCATAAAGTCTAAGTTTATCAAAACTCAGTCATCCCATACAACGTGACTTGCAGTAGCCGGTTTACATGCCATTCCCCAGTTATGGTAGCCTACCGACTGAGAAAGAAGAAAAAAAAATTGAGAAAACAAGCGAGTCCAGCAGTCTTACTGACTCGAGATTCGAACTCGTTTTTTTTTTTTTTCCAGCCATGTTTGTAGCATGTTCGGTGACAAGATTCCAGCATGTTAACATACCGGTAACCATGTTTATTTCTCTTCTCTCCACATCAGACCTCTCTACTTTTACACTGAGCGACACCCCTGATGGCTTCAGGTAACCCAGGAAACCATTAACAGTGCTGGAGGGCAACTATTCGAGTATAACCAAATAAAGGGGTGGTGTGGTCTACAAAGTTGTCCCTGTTAACTGGGTGGAGAGCCACAAATGCGGCGTCCATCCAGAAACTAAACCTCTACACCTTTCCCCGCGCCACGGCCAGGTGCTGTCTGCCACAGGGTAACATCGGTTCGCTGTACGGGACGACCCTGCAAGGAAGGTTGCTTGCCTGTGGTTGATGGGTGTGCTTGATCAGATAGATCGAGGCTATTCCACAGCAACTCCATAAGGGGACCTATGACGTATACTTTACTGGCAGACCTACAGCACCCAGTTGTACCTATCTTGTGGGAGAAGTGACAGTCGAGTTGCTGCAGTAATGACAGGGAGCCTGGATGGTCGCGGGTTGGTTCACGGCTGTTGCAGGGAAAGTTTTGTGATTTTGATTTCCGTGTCATTCAGTTCACTGCTCTTTCATACCCTCCCACAAACATTGACCTCCCTAATTATAGTTCACCAAATCTGAGTAGTGTGGTATTCCCAGGCACTTAGCACCAGATTTAGTGGATGATAGTGCCCACGTGCCTGGTTATGTACAAGTGCTGTTGGGCAATGAACAGATAAATAAAAAAATAGAAACAAATAATCTCAGCGTATTTATCTCTCTTCGTGTTCTGCTACACTCCCTAGTTTCTCCCATTTTTTTTTTTTTCGTCTATTTCACCCCTTTCTGCTCAAGCATGGTGGAAATCATTAAATGACCACCAGTCGAACTACACCTTATCTAACCTTCACTGTTTTATCTCCAAACCAGTTCCTCCCTGTCTTCTTACTAAAACAGGAATTTTCTAGTATAACACAACTTGTTAGAATTCTGTCCTCTATGCTCACTTTTAGGATCGTACTGTCCTCGGTTTTAAAATATTCATTCATTTAAGAATTTCAGTTAAATTGCAATTTATTCTGCACCTTTCTGTTGGGTACATATTTAACTGTCTTGGCTTCCTTTCGTATGTTATGATTCACATGTTGTATTACTTTTCTTCTCTACAAATTTTAAAAATAAATTACATCTCCTCTATTGTACGGACACCAACTTCTTATAATTTAGGTGTAGCCCTACAAAAGCAAGATAAATGTCTAGCACTGTTTTAAAGTTTATTTTCCCCATTCTTATGGAAATATATTGCAGTATCCTGTTTGCTTTGTTTATTGAATTAACATTATTCTAGGTTTTAGGCTTTTGGAAACCATTACTCTTACTGCTCTCACTTTCTATTTTATGTTCCCATATTGTTTATGTTTAATTTACTCTCTTTGATAGGCTTCTGACACTAAGTATTTACATTTTCATGATAGAATTTCATTTGCCAGTTCGCAGACCATATGCACAAAATGCCAAGGTCTAATGAAGGCTATCACGGTCGCCGATTACAGTAAGTCCTATTTTCATACCATCATCAGATTTATTACCGTATGCTGCTACTGATCTTAATGTCCTGATAACTGTTGTAGGTAAATAAATAAAAATATGTAAATAAATAAACATACAAAATACATACATACATTTTCTCTTTTTAAAACAAGTGACCAAGGACTGAACCTTGAGGCACTTTACTAGTTACTGATCCCCAATCATAGTTAATGCCATCACCTTATGAATTAATAGCATCACCAATCGAATTCTTTTGTTCCTTTACCTAACATGGATGCTACCACATGAACTTAAGCTAGAGTATAAAGCGTTCATGTAAAGTGAGATAAATAAGGTTTGCAAGAATTCTGCAAAATACGCTACAAATATCTTTAATAAATTAGGAAAGAGGTCGGACAATAAATAATTACAAAAAGAACCCCTGGTAGGAAAAGAGTCGAGGTGAGCCTGGTCATTGATGTTGGGTCTTGGTCCATTAGGAATCCTTTATCATGTAAACGTTAAGCCCATTTACTTGGACTCGCTGGAGTCATAGTAGCGGCGCTGGGGAGGGGCGTAGCGGGGAGCCTCAAAGGATGACTCGGAGGAGGAGGATGACTCATAGGATCCGGAGTCGAAGGAGGCCTCACCCGAGTACTTAACGTCAGCAATGTAGCCATCGTCACCGTCCACGTAGTAGGTCACCGTCTGGCGGCGGCCGTCGGGAAGCAGCACGTAGTATGACCCCTGGGTGTTGTCACCGTCGCGGGCCTCCTGGTGGCCGTAGTGGTTCTCGGAAGATTCGTCACTCACGGCCCAGTTGAACTCGTACTTGGCCTCGCTGGACTCGAAGGACTCGTGGGACTGTTGGAGGAAATGTATCTCTAATAACTTCTCGTGGGGCTTATGTAACATCTGTGTTAATGAGAAAATATATCTCAAGCAATACCACATTGCATTAAAGAAATGTTAATTTTTTCCACTCATTGTTCACAACACAAGATAAGGAGTAAATTCTACCAGGCATTCGCCATCCCTTTACAGTAGGTGAAGCAGTGAAATTATTTCTTATGATATTTGCATTGTAATGCAAGTCTTTCCAGTTGAACTTGTACTTGGTCTCGTTGGACTCGAAGGACTCGTGAGGCTGTTTAGAATATGAATATATTTAACTTACCTGTGCTTCGACGGTCATAGTTTTAGCTCTATTTTGCAGTACACGAGACTTGTAAAAGATCGAAGCTTTGCCGTCCCCTCCATATGAAGCACCTAGCTTAATGCCCAAATTTTGCACAGTTTCCGTAATAGGATCGAATTAACCTAATTTGATTAGTTGAATCACTGAATACGAGCATAACAAAAGAATAAATACTTTCCGTAAATATTGTAGCAAAAAATATAAAATTGAAACTATAATCAACTCGATAAAGTCCTCACCCCAGAGTGTCCGTAGCCATGGTTCTCGCCACTCTCGGCAGCAGCGAAAGCAGCCAAACCCAGCAAGATAAAGATCTGAAAATGGAGGAAAGCCAGCATTATTTTGCTGAGTTTTGATTTATGCGGAGGTAATGGCATGAGCTAACAAGGAAAGCATACAGTTCTCTGAGTGAATCTAGTTTACCCAAAGCACTGGATAGAAAACTACACAGCATCAACTGTAGTTCCATCACGTCTGCAATGTTGTTAGGTGCTATAGGACATCCGCGCATGTCTGTGGTCACTTTTTACAGCTGTCTATTGTTGTTTCGCTTAGCTCCTCATCGGCTACCGGGATACTCAAAAGCACTACCAATTTAACCACACATAAATTTGATGCTTATAGATAGACCTGTGTTTGTACAACGCGTTACAACTCTCCTCAGTTCTCACTAAAGCTACGTGGTCAGTATCTACCTTAGTGTTCATTGCTGAGTGTGGTTAGTTCGACACGTAACTGACACGGCCACCGTCTGACGCCCAATATATACCCACACCGGCCTCACCTCCAACCTATTTCCTCACTTCCTCCTTTTTCTCCTCTCTCGCTTCGACTGTCAGTGTGTGTGTGTGTGTGTGTGTGTGTGTGTGTGTGTGTGTGTGTGTGTGTGTGTGTGTGTGTGCAAGAAAGAGACCTAAAATACTAAGAGCTGATAAGTTCTTCTTCATCTTCCATTGGCATGTGATATTTCATGAACGACCAAAATAAACGTGTTGACCAAAACTGCCTTACAAAAAATATGCGTATCTGCCTCGTGAAGATGGATAAGTATTTTGCTAGGATCTCTTTTCAACAGTCCTTTCCACATTCCAGGCTTTAGAAACTGTAGTATCGTATATTTCGGGGTACACTGGTATGAAATATAATTTATACTATCTCGTTGATAAGACTGGTACCTGTATTTGTATCTGCATCAGTTTATTCTAGATACAGTGCGGGATCAGACCTTCTCCTCGATGGGAGAGTAACAGAGAATTAATCCTTCCTTATGCTGGTTATGTACGAATATGGAAGGAGTGTCTGTAGGATGAGAAATGCTTGTAAAAGTTGCAATGAATATATGTACTGGTCTGTAAATGTTATCGATAGAACGGTCAGGATGAGAACATATGCAACCACCCACTTTAAGTGTCCGCCACGGATGGGGTTCAAACCCTTTTCTTGTGAGCAAACTGTGTTACCGACAAAGCCATCGCAGCACCAGGGTAGGTAGTAATTAAAGACAGAGTTGAAACATAGCTTAAGGTAATTTTCAATATTTTGGCTAATGAACCATTCATTTACTCAACGGTTCGGTTACTAAATGTTTGAGCTGTTGAACGTTTGGAATATTGAACGTTTGGGTTATGAAACGTTTTGGCTACTGAATGTTTTGGCTAATGAAGACTTTGGCTGCATAAGAATTCTCATTAAAAAAACCATGATGTTAAAAAACAAATTTTGAAAAATTATACTGTGTCCCTCTGCTGTCATGCTCAAATTTACAATAATAGAGTTTATCGTCCAACCACTAACACGGAACGATGTTCAGGCAAGGAACCAAACCAAGAAATACATGAAAGTAGTCGAATAAGGAGAACAAGAAAATACACTAAATAAAGAATCATACGTCGTTCACAGCTGAAAAATAAACATGAGCGAAATCTGTAATTTTTCAATATGATCGCGCGAGCGCAGCTAGCGAAGCAATGTTTACGTTCGGCTGAGAAATGAGCGGTCCGACATCACCCGGCCAGGCCCGACATGACACGGCTCGACCGCGATGGTTAGGCTGATAACTTTCTAGTATATGAGAAAAAGAAGAGATTTTTTCGGTAAGTAGTCGATGTATTCAATAAATATTGATTTAGCTATATATTTTACTCATAAGACCAAAGAAGCCCCTTTGAATCCCAGCTTTCCAAGGGAATGTACCGAGGGCTTCAATTGACATCCTCCACTATGAAATCGAATTTAAAAACATTTCCTGTTGTAACACTATGCTTCCTTGCACTCATAATATTACATGAACGTTTTTTCTATGTTTAGAGGGTGAAATCAGCAAGAGTAATTGCCCCATTTCTGTATTTTATCATTCGATCAATATCCAAGCACTTACCGACGCAGTTCGTTGACACGGCAAGTCAGGATCAAAGAAATGAGCATTGCACGTGTGATAAATGCTACGGTGCCTCGTTATATGCATATCCAGAGAGAAAACGTTTGAGAAAAAAACGTGAGAAAATAAATATTTCAGCTCAATTATTCTTCTGTTATTGTTCTGCTACCTCACCAGAAATGTTGAAAGTTTACACCAAGATGAAATTATGATGATAAGTGCATGTACACTCGCTCCAAAAAGTATCGGTGCAGAATATGTGTTAACTATAATGACACAGGGACCAGAGGAAACTGGAAATTGCTGTTCTGTTCTCCAACATGCAGGCATCCCAAACGATAGATGACTGCTATATCAGATACCTCTTGTGTCCTTCATAATGAGTAGGGAATGGCCGTAAATGTTACAGTTTATACGGGTATTAACGGGCTGTCACTGCCACATGGTCGAATCATTCCGGATGGCAACGGACCCACAGTGCACCGATACTTTCTGGAGCGAGTGTACAAACGCTCGCTGGCTCGCTCGTCACGCGCTCACAAAGTGCACTTGACTGATCTTAAAGGATTTTTGTTTGTAGTTGATGAAGATGGAAGTTTCCTGAATAGTGGTAGTGGTGGTGGCGGGAGGGGAGGTGGAGTAAAGGTTAGTTAACTGATTAAAGAAATGCTCTGATCCCTGGCCTGGGAGGGGAAGTGGTTTTTTACAAGACTCACAGGAATGTCATAAAAACACTCACGCTAGTACCATCACACCGGTCCTGAGTGACACAGTCCTACTATGTATTAAAATGAACGGTGAGTATTAGCACCGAATTGATGACGTGTAGATGATTATTGCAAGTAAGAGGGCTGCTGGGGCACCAGGGAACGTACAGTTAAATTTTCTCTCAGAGTAGGGCATTTAAGATAAAAAAGTACGACTGCAGGTTGCAAGGTAAAAAGTTTATGCGATTTATGAAATTGAAATAGCATATGCCAAAATGAAGAGAGAGGAACTGTGAAAGCTGTTTGATGTGTGGTACAATAATCTAATCATGGTGGCTGGCGTGCCTTACGCATACCGGTTCAAGTCTCCTTGGGATGACTAGAGGTTGAACGATCATAGAAATTGTTATCAAGGGTGCTGAATGACTCCCTACCTTTCAGTGTTCTGGATTATGGTCGCCTAGCATCTGGCGACCAAATTTCCAAACTGATCCCCGTGCCTCGCTGTGGCGAAGCGTTGTCAGTCGCATGGAAACATCGGTTCACTACACGGGACGGCCCTGCAGGGGGAAGAGGGATTAACTTCCTATAGTTGATGGGTCTGTTCGATCAGACAGACTGGGTAGCACAACACCATCAAGTACCCGTCCTGGAGACAGTCAAGCATGTCTTGTGTCCCAATCCATTCTTTCAGCTATGTATTTGTGATTTCATGAAAAAGATTAAAGAAAAGTTGAGAAGACGGAAGCGAAGCTGGTGATGAATGATGAGGAATGGAGTATTTCAAACCTAAGGTGTTCAGATGATGCTCTGTACCATTGTTAATATTCGATATTTTTTTCTTTTTGCGGAATGATTTAGTTTTGTGAATGCATGCAGTGAGGTCTGAAAGTGCATGTTGTTAAGAGCAAAACAACGACTGCTAAGAGGGAGGGTGTCATTGACTGATGTGTTAGTGAATGAAGAGGGGCTTGGACTGGTAGTATATTTTAACCACATAGGGACAGTAACAAAAAATGAGAGATGATTGTGGTCATGAAATGGAGGTTCAAGTGGCTCATCGAAGTAACCTGGCTGGTGCTATGAGGGCCTTAATACAGAGTAGAAGTCAAAATACGGAGGCTGTGAAATGACTGACAAGAAGCTGTATTTGTGCTCTCTCTAACGCTTGGGTGGGAGACTTTAGAATAACAACTGAAACAGATATCAAAAGTGACGACAGTGGAGATATGACCGTAAATGAATGGAAAAGGGTTGCATACAAGAGGTTGAAAAGCGTATGAAATATGAAGAATCATGAAAGATGTGGAGTGATGGAGTCTGTTGATCAATGTAAACAGACACTGTAGAAAGCCATTGGAGAAGCAGGAAATAAAAACAGTGGTGAGAAGAGAATACAATATCTAAATAAGCTTATGAGCAAGAGAAAGCTTGAGAGGCCAATGGGGAGGAAGTTAATGTAAAATAGCATGGTCTCTTAGCTGAGGAATCAAAAGGATTTATGAAGAACAGGAGGTTATATATTGAATGAAATATGCATGGATATCCACATGGCAAAAACTACATCCCTTTATTAACTCGGCAGTCAGTGCGATAGTCTCTGCCTCACAAGCTGTCTATTTATTTATTTATTATTTATTAATGCATGAATAGTAAGGCCTAGGAAGGGCAGCTGAGAAATTCAAATACCTCTGACATCTCTTTTCTCTGGGGACTGTTGATAGCTCTACAGATTATAGGATTATGCTTTTCATTTATCTATGGATTTCTCATAGTTCCCATAAATTTGTGGGAATAGTGTTAAACTGAAGATTTTGATGCCGTATCGCCAATTCGGATACTTTTAAAATGCAGCGAAGATAATTGTTCCATCAGATACTCCTTTTACCTGATATTCACAGGGAGAGTAATTTTCATGCAAATTAACCCCTTACTCAAAGAATATTTTTTTTTTATCATATGTGTGCTGTTCTTTAATAATGTTTTTTTTTTTTTTTTTTTTTTTTTTTTGCAAAGGACATATTCTTAGTGCTGGAAAAGAGTTGATAACGCCTTTCATTAACCCGCGAACTTCAAAATGGTCTCCTAAACTGGATGAAAAGTCTCATTCAGGAAGTATGAAATAAAGATGACGTACTTGGTCTGCAAATGTTAAGGATGTGTGCCAAAAAATAATTAGGCCAATAAGTAGTTCACAGAGTCCAAGAGGAAACTAGATTAAGGTCTACCGTTTTTTCTGGCTAGGCGTATGAATGGAGTGATGCGGAGAGTTGGTCAGGGTCGCTCATGCAGTCGCTGTCATTACACGGAAATATGAATTCATCAGATTCTTATATCTTTTTTCACGCACCACATTGTTATAGAACACGTGGAAGATACATTAACCTTCAAGATTTGCTTCATCATTTTAACTTTACCCTTTCAAAAGTGCAAGAGAAAGTTGCGGAGGAGGAGGAGGAGGAGGAGAGTGACTGGCGGGGGTAGGAGAGCAGGAGGGAGAGAGGCAATAGGACTTATCTCTCCAGGGCGGCACAAAGCAAGGCGGGGACCAAATGATTTATCTTAGCCTTGCACTACATTCGAAAGCTGAGCCGTAATTGGGTGATGTGAAACTGACTATAAGAGGAGGCAATTTCAGGGACATGGGAGGCTTCGTAGCACCTCTTCCTTAGCGATTCATTTTGTCTCTAACACCTGAAGGCTCTCTTGTCTGTTGTTTATGTCGTTTCAGTGTTGACATGGTTTGCATCAGTAACATACAAGAGAGACATGAAGTGTATAGACCGGAATGAATAGCCGAGGGAAAGGTGTGACGAAATTACCAAAGCCACTTTAAGTACTACTCTAGAGGTCAAATATAATGAAATAACGAAGAACAGCAGCGATATCTTTCCTGCAGTAAGAACAACAACCAGCCGCAAGGAGGGTGACGCAACCTGCCTGGGAAACACGAATTAAAAGGAATATGTCACTTGGGAAATAATTATACCCATTTTTCTCTGACAAAAATATCATCCCACCGTCTTGAATGCTAAGTTGTATATTGCTAGTCACGAAGAAGTAGTACTGAAATGATGTACAGCCGTAGTTTTCCTTTATTTTGCTATAGAGATACGTAAAATATGCTGCGAGAGAACGAAAATCTGGGCCAGGTTAGAGTGAAAAGAGTATAATCAGTAACAATTCATATCTTAAATCTTCTGGACATGGGCAGTCATCGCAAACTTGGCTCTAGGTTGAAAGGGAATTAAACGAAAAATCATTAACCTTCCACTATTACATTATATTTCGTGTACCGTACTTGATACCTTCACACGAATAAATGCAACCTATGATGATCTGTTGCAGGGAAAAGGTTAATTAAGGCAGTCTAGTTCCTGGTCGTGGAGAAAGTTTCTCTGTCTGAGATAAACCATGTGGGAGGGGCTGTAATGATAATATTACTGGCAATAATAATCCATCCATCCATCATCCAATCCTACATTGCCCCATGAGGAGTGTAGGAGCCCGGGCTAGGCAGTTGGTCCTGACATTTAAGATGAGAGTGACCAGCCTCACTCATCCCTGAGTGGCATTACATGAGGAATCAACCCCAACCATCCCTTGGATATAAACCTTCACCGGCTCAATCCGATTGGAGTGCAATAATTACCCACTAAACCACCAGGCGCCAGGTAATAATAATGATAATAATAAATAATAATAATAATAATAATAAATAATAATAATAATAATCTATCTATTGCCAGACGCCTTAATCCCATAAGGGGTGGCCACAAACAAATAGCCTCCATGTCGCCCTGTCCCCCGCCATTTCACTGTCCTGCTCGCAGGTCACACCCCCCTCTCTCATATTCCTCTCCACTCCATCCCTCAACCTGATCTTTGGTCTCCCCCTCCCTCTTTCCCCCTCCATCTCACTCACATACACTCTCCTCGTCAGTGTCTCGCTCTCCATCCCCTCCACATGGCCAAATCACCTCAGTGTGTTTCTCCTAACGCTTCCTATCACATCCACGTCCACACCACAACGCTCCTTCACTTCCCCATTTGTAAGTCTGTCTCTCCACGATAATAACAACAACAATAATAATAAAGGATTAACAACTTGGCCCCTCAGCTGTCGAAGCAATGCATCCTTGTTATGCCTCTGCCAAGCCCTGTGCACGGACTGGCCATACAACCTCCATGACAGGGTTAATTGTCGGTTGAAATGAGGCTAAATATAAACTAAACCAACCCCATATTATGACACTGACCTTTGGTCCCTTGACCTTGTTGACCTAATCAGTTCATCGACTCTTCATACTGTATCACTGACAAAAGTTTAGTTGAAATCTGTCGAGGGGTTCGGGAGATATCGTGCCCAAAGCCACTGGGTCTGTCCAACCCAGTCAACTGAATTTGGTTATGTCTGTCTTCACACTACATGGCAGCCTGCTGCGTCTACGCACGGCTGCTGCTCATTCCCGCACTTGATCTTATTGGTACACGTGTGAAAATCTACACTGATGCGACTTGTTGTACATCAGTATGACAAGTGATGAAACAAAGATCACCAACTGTTTCCTTGAGCAGAATCCAGTGTTATGGGACAAGAGCTTAGCTGATTAGAAAACAGTTAAAAATTTCATGTCATAACTTTTTGGTTTTCAAACATTGTTGCAATAGCTGCCACTGTGCTTCTTTGTTCTTTGATTGGGTTGTATCCAAAGAGACTCCTCACTGTCGCCTTTTCTATTTCCGTAAATATAAGACATAAAACGCTTTCAGACACTGCCTGCTATCCATCGCCTTCTGTTGCTGGGTACACACAGTACTAGAGTAAGCTGAACCGTGTCTTGGCACGGTGCTACCCGTTACCTCCACGCCAGGGAACCTTGACTCCCCCGGCGCCGTGGTTAGTCACGGTCACGGCGAGAAACGGATAGCTTGAAAGCGCTCTGGGGGGGGGGGGGGTGAGGAATGTGTGGACGGAAAGATCAACGTTTGTTCAAGAGATACAAAAATGTTTGTAGGTATGATAATAACCACTGCACTGTACGGATGCGAGGTCTGGGTCCTGTCATGGCCAGTAAAGCGTCGATGGACCCCTGTATGATGAGATTGTAAGATGGGACACGAAATGACATTGTAAGGGACGGGCGTGGTAACTGATAAACCGTATTTCGAAGGTAAGGTCGACTGGATGTGTATTACATTGGACTGAACATACAGAGACAACTGGTGATAAGGAAAATACACACTACATATCAGAGGTAAAAGGGCAACGGAGGTAGGAGGATAGTAAAAAAGAGAAATTGCGTGATTTAAGTCTGAACATTGCTAAGGAGGATAGGCGCGTATGAAGCACAACAAATTGTAATCCTGTGGTTTATGGAAAGAGGCTTTACTATTAGGATGTGAAGCAACTGCGGTAAGCTATAAACCAATAGGGTTTCTTTGTCTATCTATCTATCTATAGCCCGACGCCCTAATCCCGCAAAGGGTGGCCGCAGACAAAACGCCTCCAAGTCACTCTGTCACCCACCATTTGACTCCCCTCCCCCCAACTCACCCCCCCCTCCCTCATATACCTCTCAACTCCATCCCCCCACCTCATCCTCGGTCTACCCCTCCCTCTCCCTCCCTCCACCTCACCTACATACACCCTCTTAGTCAGTCTTTCATTCTCCATCCTCTCCACATGTCCAAACCACCTCAGTGTATTTCTCCTAATCTTTTCAACCACATCCACATCTACCCCACAACGTTCCTTCACTTCTTCATTCGTCAACCTGTCCCTCCATGTCACTCCACATGCTCCTCTCAAGTAACTCATTTCCACTGCTCTCACTCTTGACTTGTTCCCCTCTTGCAAGGTCCACGCCTCGCTTCCATACGTCAGGGTAGGGATCACAATACCATCATGCAGTGACTTCTTAACTTCCATACTCACCTCCCTATTTCTCATCACTGCTTTCAGTGTGCCAACAACCTTCCTTCCCTGCTGTACCCTTTCACGTACTTCATCCCCCAAAGTTCCATCCTTACTCATCACACTACCCAAGTACTTGAATGCACTCACATTCTCCATATCCTCACCATCCAACCTCACTGCACACTCTGTGACTTCATTCCTCTCAAACACCATAACTTTACTTTTGTTTACATTAACTTTCAGATTCCTCCTCCTACACACTGTCCCAAATTCATTCACCAAACCTTGCAACTCCCATTCATCTTCACTCAACAATACTGTATCATCAGCAAACAGCAACACCGGAAGCTTCCAAATCTCACCCTCATTCATTAAGGCCACCCCCACAACCACTGCCCTACCTTGTACCTCCTTTACGACCCCATCCATATATATATTAAACAGCCAAGGAGACATTACACACCCCTGTTTCAGTCCCACATTGAGATCAAAGAACTCACTCAGCTCACCATCCACTCGCACCGTAGCCCTAGCTCCCTCGTACATACTCTTCACAGCACTCAGCAATTTCCCCTCCACTCCATATATTCTTAATACCTTCCACATACCTTTCCTATCTATTCTGTTATAAGCTTTCTCCAAGTCCATGAAGGCAGCGTACACTTTCCTTCCCTTCTCTAGATACTTCTCCACTAAACATCTTAGAACAAATATCTGATCTACACACCCTTTTCCCTTCCTAAATCCCCCTTGTTCTTCTCCAACTAGCTCCTCTGTCATATGCCTAACCCTATCAATGAGTATTCTACCATATATTTTACCAGTCACACTAAGAAGGCAAATACCCCTATGGTTACCACATACTTCTCTCTCCCCTTTTCCTTTGTACAGAGGAACAATTATACCCTGATTTCAGTCCTCTGGAACCCTTCCCTCTTCCCAAGCCAATCTACACAACTTCCATATCCACTCCACAACAATCTCACCCCCATACCTAAGCATTTCACCACACACTCCATCAATTCCTGGGACCTTTCCCAGCTTAATCTTCTTCATCGCTTCCACTACTTCCGACCTACTGATCTCTTCCTCCCTCCTCTCATCTCTTCTTCTCCCAGCCATTCCCCAACCACTTATACTCACACTGCTCTCACTCTCTACATTCAACAAATCCTCAAAGTGCTCCTTCCATCTCCTCAATTTCTCTCTCTTCTCCACCAACAATCTATTATTCCTATCTTTCACTCCCCTACTATTTCCCCTTTCACACTGCCTTACTTTCTTTACCTCCTTCCAAAACAATTTCTTACTCTCCCTCCATTTCACACTCAGATTCCTCCCAAACTCTTCATCCACTTTCTTCTTACTCTCCTTCACCAGTCTCTTAACCTCCCTTCTCCTGCTCACATATACTTCTCTCTTCTCTCTCTCATCTTCTCCCCTACCTCTACTCGCCAACCATTCACCATATGCCTTCTTCTTTTGTTCCACAGCTCGTTTCACCTCATCATTCCACCATGCTGTCTTTGTGGATGGTTTAAATTTGCTCTTGTCTAGACCACTAAATACAACACTCGAGAGACTGGGTGTGACCAAATGAAGTTGCTTTGTCCTGCTATAAGGCGCCACCGAACTGGAGGGGAGCAGGTAACAGTGAGCATGAGAGAGAGAGAGAGAGAGAGAGAGAGAGAGAGAGAGAGAGAGAGAGAGAGAGAGTCAGACAGACAGACAGAGAGAGAGAGATCAGCCCACAAAATCAACCTCATATTTTATATAACTGTACTGAGAAGTGCAAAATAGATTCTCCTTTCAAATGACGCCTGGTGAAGCAAGTGGGACAATACGGCAGAATTACTACCATACCTTATGCACAACATTTCACATTTCCCACATGTAATGGAAGATTTTTCGATAATGCTATGGGCGGTATTATAGATAAGGGGCGTCAAGGAGTTAATCAATCATTCCTATACCTTTATAGGTATATTTAATCTCTTTTTGAGTATTTTGAAGTGTCAACAATATTAATCACTTCGAAGAAAATCTGATGTACTATAAATCTAGCCTTATGTCTGTTTGTGTATCACGGCCGAAACTGGAAAAGGGACTGCGATGAAACTTGGTAGGATGGTTGCGACTGGGTCACAGATGGGCCTATTTCAATTTCATGTTGATTAAAATTTTCTAAAGGGGTGTTGTGTCCTCTATTAAATGTCCCCATTGGCTTTGCATTACACGAAAACTGCTAGCAGGGGTTCTCTGGTGTCGAAGCAGCTATTTGTTGGTTTCGAGCAGCGGAAGACGTGGTCGAAAAACGGCCCATATTTGAATAGTCATATATCGAACCAAACCCTGTTTTCCTCAACAGAATGTATATCGTTGGCATTGATAAGCAATTCTGCGTGCAGTGGTGCAAAAAACTATTGTAAGCAAATGTCTGATTCTAAGCGTGTCGTGTGTAACTGAAACAACAGACAGGCGAGGAGAAAACTTGAATCGCTGAACATTGGTCATCTTTATCACACAATTACCACACTTGAAATTTAAATATAAGAATACATTTTGGGACCATTGGCATCAGTGCTATTTTGCTCATTCAACTGTATAAACAGAATCCCTTTACATTCAGCCATGCTGCTGCAACTGGGAGATGAGTGAAACGATTGAAATTTGATAGCCTTCCGAGGGTCTGCGGAGCTTTTCCGGTGTCAGTCATAAAAAATAAACCAGTGAGGCTATGTTGTCATTAAATGTTCATAAACAAAAGAACCTCGTCACTCATTACCAAATCATTACGCTGTATTTGTATCCTCTCTCCTTTCGTGATAGGATAGGCTAGGTTGGAATAGGTTGTCAGCTTACGTTAGGTGAGGTTAGGTTAGGTTTGGATATGATAAGTTACGTTAATAAAGGTTAGATAAAATTAGGTTAGGATGCATTAAATTGGACTGGTTTTCAGAATGTTTAATGCTTAACCGTTGGATAAAATGACTGCGTGAGATTAAATGGTATCTCACGTGCAATGATGCTCTTTTGTTCATAAACACGTAGTGGAACCGTGAAGAATCATTCACTCTAGGTCAAGAGAATTTCTCTTGACCTAGCATTCACCTATAGTATCCACGGTGTACGAGAGAATAGTGTGGTAGAAGCAGTCAGACTCAGATACGACGATTATTAACAACTCCGTTTCTCATATACGAAACACTTTGTCCCATCTCCAAAGTACTCAGATTGGCACTAGTAAGACGATCTGCCGGAAAATGGAAATGATTCGTAATCTCCTCCCAATGATGCCCATAAACTTTAATTTTACCGTACGAAGTGCTACCACGAACATAAACTAAACTTTATCAATTAAATGTAATGGACTACAATGGCCTAGTCTCGCTGTCGTACGTCCCATTATCAATTCGTTGTAAGTGGCTGCTTTGCAAAGAGAAAGTACTACCATTATTTTTCCGTATTCTCACAGCAGTGTATTACAAGTGGGAGGGGAGCCCAGCTGGCAAGATGATGTAGGCGAGATGGTGGTGCAAGTGGGAGGTGGTGGGTGGTGTAGATGGACAGGTGGTGTATGTAGGTGGTTGGTCTAGATGGCTGGGTGTGGGAGCTCATATAATCTGAAGTTAATAAATGTTTAGGAAGATAACAGAGGGAAGAAGGGAATATCACGAACAGGGAAATGTGTTTATGTTATAGAAAGTGTGTCAGTCCTTCACATTTACATCCTTACATCCATGAGGCCGGTAGTGACGGTAGTGTGGTGGTGATGGTGGTAGTGCTGGTGGTGATGATACTGGCAATGAGGACGGTAGTGGTAGTGATGATGATGTCAGTGATCATAAAGGTGGTATGATATTTTTTTCTTTCTTTTTTTAGTCTAGGAAAACGAAACTTCGCACAGTTGTATACCTCCTTCCGATTCAGGTTTTAAGGAGGCTGTGACCCCAGGGGGCAGCCTCCCCGAGGAAGAGTTTCAGGGGGCAATGCATTTATGCTTGACTCCCCCCCCCTCCCCCTTCACTCTTTTTCGAGAAGAATAGACAGCCATTTTTATCCCACTTGACGATGACTACCAGTGATGTTCCATGACTCTGACGACGGTTCTAGTACTGTAAGGAGTTGAGAGTTTCACACACATATTTCTCTGCTTTCCATGTTGTTTTTGTTTCAAGAAGTCCGAGTGGCCAAACGGTGACATGCTTCATTGCTAAATTCTCGATCTTCTTTGATTTTGCATCCATAGGATTACAGAGTTAGTAGAGTAAGGTGGAGAGTTAAGAGCACTGTGCATGAAGCAAGTTACTAGGAATATGAGGAAGGCTTATGATTTTTGGTGCCTTAGTGAAAGCTTTACTGCGGGCAACAAGTTCTTGTATATCAAAATCCGTGAGGAGGAGGCCGTTAGTCAGAGAGGTTTGGTGGTAATGTTGGTCACTCGTAGCAGTGGTGACTGGTCATCGATGATGGCGGTTGTGAGGCGCATACGGAAAGCAATGGTTGTTGGACGTACAGAGGGAAGTAGCTTTCGCGTTTGACAGCAGGTAAGGCACAGAGGGATAAGGGTCAATTGATGTCTTATAGGGAGAGTAACTTCCCCCTTGAGAGCAGGTAAGGCATAGAGGAAGAATGGTTAACTGATGCCCTAAAAGAACAGTAGCTACTTACAGCAGCGTCGATGAGCCATCTGGTAGTGCATCTTTTGACTAAAGGAAATTTTATTTTAATTACGCTATGGTGAATAATCGGTGTCTGGTATTCTAGCGTGGTGTGAATTCGGCAGAGGGTGTGTGTACCGAGTATTTTTCTTTTTCGTTTTTTTTTCCGAAGAAAATGGTGCAGAACCAGCACTGAATATAAAATCTGACTAATTCTTCGGAATATAGAGCCATAAGTATTCAGCAGATGATTGTTTGACAGTGCCAGTGGTATGGAAGGCCTAATGAGTGCTTTCTCTCCTGATGAATAGCAAATTATGTAGGGAAAGGGGTGAAAGGAGAGAAAAGAGGAAAGGGAGATGGAGGGAGTGGGGGAAAAATGGAGAGGGAAACTAGTACAAAGAAGAATGAATGGGAAGAGAGAGAGGACGAGAAAGGAGAAAGAGGATGAGAGGGTAGGAGTGCTTTCCAATCTGATAATAAATTCTTCTTTCCACAGCTGCCATGGGTGCACGGTATGCGAACATAGCGCCAAAGTCATACCCTGGTGCTTTATACTGAAAGGCACTGTAGGTCAGGCAGGATCTCGTTACATTCACGTGCAAAAGGAATCGGATGCCGTCAGCGTTTACTTTCAGGAAGCGGTAGACAGGCTTTCGGGTTTCTCACAGACTGCAGCTTAGAAGTGGAAAGAGGGGGTACAAGATGAACCTGGTCCTGTGGTCATTTCCACTCCACTATTCATTCAAGCAAATCCTTCTTTAGCCGAAGATATACTGACTATCCCTTCCACACATTCGTCAGGAATCAGTCTCTCAGCTTGGGAATATCTTCAAGCATTTGCTCTCCCTACGTGTCAAGTGGGGTTGGTGGAGGATTAGTGCCCCTCCCTGTAAAACAATTAACTTTAAGCCCTTGTCCACCCCGTTTGGGATACATGGCGTCTGGCAATGAATGAATGAATTTTGTATCCGACTGCTCCTTTAATCACCTCAAATTCCAGAAAACATTTTAATTTCCTTGTCTTCGGTTACTTTCATTGTATCGTTTATCGCTATTCTAATACATCCATTCACATTTTTTTTTCTATTTTAAAGTTCTATATTTCAGATAACATGGACTATGTTTAATAAGAACAACAGGGAAAAACTGTCACCGGAAAAGTACATATGAGGTGGATGTGAAACGTTCACATGATGAAAACAACGTGTACGTTGCAAAAATATTTTAATAAATTAGGAAAAAAAGGTTGGACAATAAATAACTACAAAAGGAACGCCTGGTAGGCAGTGAAATGAGGTGAGCCAGGTCGCTGATGTTGGGTCTTGGTCCATTAGGAATCCTTTATGTTGTAAACGTTAAGCCCATTTACTTGGACTCGTTGGAGTCATAGTAGCGTCGCTGGGGAGGGGCGTATCTGGGAGCCTCAAAAGATGACTCTGAGGAGGAGGATGACTCGTAGGATCCGGACTCGAAGGAGGCCTCACCCGAGTACTTGACGTCAGCAATGTAACCATCGTCACCGTCCACGTAGTAGGTCACCTTCTGGCGGCGACCGTCGGGAAGCAGCGCGTAGTACGACCCCTGGGTGTTGTCACCGTCGCGGGCCTCCTGGTGGCCGTAGTGGTTCTCGGAAGATTCGTCACTCACTGCCCAGTTGAACTCGTACTTGGCCTCGCTGGACTCGAAGGACTCGTCAGACTGTTGTAGGGAACAAAATGAAGTCTTAATTTCCTTGTACGAGAAAATAAAAGAGTATGTGTGACCTAATATCAGTAAGTCTTGTAGAAAGAAGATATTATCGTAGGTAGACGTAAATGACACAAATACATTCTGAAGCACTGCCATATCTATCTATCTATGTATTATGTATCTATATCTATGTAGATAGATAAATAGATGGATAGGTAGAAAGACAGATAGTTAGATAGACAGATACAGATATATGGTAACCCAGTCAAAGTAAGATAAGTTTATACTCTACACAAAAACTAAGGTCATATTCAAGACATTTCCAGATAAACTACTACAACATTATGAAAATACCCACCCCAGAGTCTCCATATCCACGTGACTCTCCACTCTCGGCAGCCGCCAGGGCAGCCAGGCCCAACAGGATGAGGATCTGGTGGCGTACAAAGGACAGTAATATCAGCAATGTGGCAAGAAGCTGTTAACAACGAAAGTAAGGATGTGTACAGTATTCTAATCACTTTCAATATCGTGGAGAGGTTTGATAATGGGTTATATGTTGTCTTTCGATATAACCTTTTCATTTTCCTGAAAATACTTATAAATTGTCTGATAAAATCCATTTCTTCATAAAAATTTTACATAAAGAAGTTACACTGTCCCTTTTTTCAAGAGGTTGCCAAAGAACATAATAATCATTGCGTACAGGCACAAATGAGATGGCTTTACATTTTTCATTGGTTTCGTGGCCAAATATGAAACACAATAGTACCAGCAACTCTTGTGCATTTATGATGAATAATCATGGACTGTTAGATCTCGAAAGGAGAACACCAAATGAAGAGAAATGACCCAGGGGTTATTCAACGCTTCTCCTGTGATGCCGCTACAGGTGAAACGTTGGTTGTATCCTAGATCTATTTTCTTCACAAGTGGTTTCCTTGGCTGTATAAACTTTGCTTTCAGCACATCAATTCTCTCACTAAATAAGTCAGGCTGTACCTTAGCGTTCATTGTTGAGTGTAGTTAGTTCAGGACGTAACTGACACGGTCACCGTCTGACGCCCAATATATACCCACACCAGCCTCACCTTCAACCTACTGTGTTTCCTCACTTCCTCGTTTTTCTCCTCACTCGCCTGGAGTGACCTTGTGTGTGTGTGTGTGTGTGTGTGTGTGTGTGTGTGTGTGTGTGTGGAATATTACTAGAAATATAATTACGAGGTAAGTTTTATAGAACAATGGCTGCTCCCAGTACCAGTCAGCTTACTACATAGTGGAACACTACAAGCTACTATTTCATCCTATCCTGCCCACTTGTCCCGACCCAATTTATCTTTAGATTCCTAAGCAACCATATTCCAGCAACTGCACCAAAACAAGAAAGTTTTAGCTCACTGTCGCAGCCAATCCTGCCCACTCCCTTCCATCCACCCCACCCTGTTACGCTGTGTTGAGGTGAGTATTATAATAATGATTTCTTAATTACCACTCAACCTTCAACACATACAGTCACAAGAAATACTTCCACCGTCGTGGTCTGCCACCTAAAATCATTCCAGTTTATTTCAGCCTCGCCACCTGTCCTGGCATACATATATCAAAAACCATTTCACTAATAGCACAGATGTTTGACTCGTGCGTTCATAGGCATAGTAAGCATTAATTTCATTGAAGTCGATTAAATGAATCTGAATTTATCTGAAACAGCATAAATTGTCTTTGCCTTGACTTGATGCTCTTGGATATAAACATGACAAGAATTAACTGCAACTTGTAGTATAGATGTTTGCTGACTATGTGAATGCTATCAGATATAAATACACCCGCGCTCGTGGAGCGACAGTGTTGTGTTTTGAATCAATGGTGCGTGCGTGTGGAAGTGTTTTAAAATATATCAAAATGTTTATCCAATTATAACCGTTCTTGGTGGAACGGCTGAGGGACATCCCATGAATATCTTTTTTAACTCTCTAAAAACAAAAGTTCAAAGGTAAAGGTCAAAGCTGGGTCAAACGCTGACTTAACAAAGTCATCCTAGCAAATTGTATCCCATTTGGACAAAACATAGAGGAAGGGTTAGGGGTAATGCAAAAATCGAAGTGACACAACTCTGAGAAAAAAAAATCGAAATCACAGGGCAAGATGAATGTCCAACGTGTGTTTGTGTTTGTGTGTGTGTGTAATTCACCGGGTCGGTCTGGATCACTTTATGGTCGTGATCGTCAGCTTTTACCCTCCCGAAAGGGAGCTGAGAGCTCATATAGTCCGATCTAAGGGCAAGGCTGTGACCTTCACACACCCACACACCCGTCCCCTTGCTCAAGGGGGACAGTAAGCACTCACTTCGTCAGTGAAACTTTTCGCAACCTGAGCGAGGTGCGAACTCCCGTCCACCAGTTGGCAGGCGAGAGCGTTACCATTGCACCAGCGAGCGGTGTGTGTGTGTGTGTGTGTGCGCGCGTCTGTGTCTGATCCAATTTCAACTAAACTTTCTTAAAGGATTAAGGGTCAGCCAGGAAATAAATCTATTGCTTTTTGAGACAGTAGGTCAAAGGTCAAGGTTACAGGACAAGGTCAATTTCATCAATGTATATCCGATTTAGATCAAACTTTGTGGACGAGTTGAATATAAAGCAAGAATAAACGGATTCGATTTTGTGGACAATCAGTTTAAGGTCAAGGTCACAGGGAGAGATCAAAGGCCTAGGTTACTTGGCAAAGGGTAACTTTATCAAACTGATCTCATTTGAACCAAACGTCTTGAACTGCCAAGAGTCAGGCAACAGCGAAGTGAACAACAGAGCCAAGTTAAAATTTTGAGCTGTGTGTCACCGTGTGGATAAAGTAACTTAATCAGCTTCTATCTTATTTTATTCAGGCTTGGTGGTTGAAATGAATAGCTTATCACTCAAGAGAGTGACCTGTTGAGTATCAAAACAATTGGTTCAGTTTAAACAGATTTACAGGACGTAGATGTGTCAGGACTCTACAATATCATAATACGATACATAATAGCTACTAACAGACACATGTAGTCTAGAGGTTAAGTGAAAGTCATATGCTAGAGGCCGAAGGAAATGTGATGGCAAAATTCTCTCTCAGGACCAGACAGCAAGGTGTGACCGGAAGCTACCACACACATACACATACACACAGGCTTCTAGAACATTCAACAACCGTATAGCCCACGTAACCGAACTTCTCATATACGGAAGGAAAGAGGAGGAGAAGAAGTCAGAAGGAGTTAGGAGGCTGGAGGAGAAAGAAGAGAGAGGGAGATGGTGGTCTAGACTCGGGAGAGAAGCACGGTGGTGTTAAAAGGGGGTCAGGCTCACGAAGTTAACTTAGTGTAAATTTTGAGATATCCCCTTGGAGAAAATAAAACTACGGTCAACCCCAGACTCATCTTTATCTTCTGTCACCGACTACCAGTGAACTGAGGTTATCTCTCATAAATCTACTCATATACAAATTAAATTCTTTTGGTAAAATTAAGTATTTCTGTTGTGTTTATCGTTCCCCTAATGCCCCTCCAGAGCCGAGTTTATCTGACTCTGTCTTCACAACTAAGTGTCCTCAACATTAATACTGCATCAGAAATTACTGTTCTGGGTGATTTTAATGTCCATAATGTTGAATGGCTCACTTATTCAGCCAGAAGTGATGACTCTGGTCTTGAATGTGAGCTATTTGCAGACTCATTTAATCTCACCCAATTAGTCAGTCAACCCACCCGTGTACCAGACAACCCCGATCATAATCCCCACCTATTGGACTTGTTTCTAACAACCAATTCAGATAATTATAGTGTCGAAGTGAAGTCCCCCCTCGGATCCTCGGATCATTGTCTGATTCAAGCCACCAGTTTCACACCTACCACACCCTCCTGCTCTGAACCTGTCGTGATGACTAAATGGCACTACGACAGGGCAGACTGGGAGGGACTCCATAATTTTCTCATGGATGTTCCTTGGACCTCCTTTTTCTTCCATGATGCAAATTCCACATTGGGCCACATACATGATTTCATTAAAGTCGGCATGGAAACATTCCTTCCCCATCATAGTTACAGAAAAAGGTGTAATTCTCCTAAATGGTTTGACCACAATTGTGCTAGAGTAACAGAACATAAAACAATAGCCTATAACACTTATACAAGGACCAAAACCAAAGAAGCCTTTAACTATCATAAAAATATCAGAAACCATGCCAAATCTATTATCAAACTTTCTAAATCAAACTTTCTACATAGACAAGCTAACAAACTACTAAACAGTCCAAATGATAAAAAAATACTCTGGTCACCCCTTAATTCATTTAAAACTAACTTCACTACCACCTCTTCCATTCCACCGTTACAGTCCCCCAATGGAAATCTAGTAAGTGACCCACGCGGAAAAGCCAACCTTCTTGTTGACATTTTTTCAACAAACTCAACCCTAAATTCAGAAAATCATAATATTCCTGTACTTGATTTTGATTCCCCACAAATACCTCCTTTGATGATTCACACCAGACACGTACAAGCCGTATTACAGAATCTATCAGCAGACAAAGCCACTGGTCCAGATGAAATTCCTTCAATAGTACTTAAAAATTGCTCCTCAGTGTTGGCTCCTGTATTAGCAAAATTTTTCCGCTTATGCATCCGTACCTCAAGTTTTCCAGCCCCTTGGAAAAAAGCAAATATCCATCCTGTTCCTAAAAAGGGGGCAACTTCTGATCCATCAAACTATAGACCAATTGCAATAACTTCTGTTCTCGGTAAAGTTTTTGAGACACTAATTAACAAACACATAGTCAAGCATCTAGAAATCAATAAATTGATCAATGATCGGCAGGAACGTTCAACTATAGATATTCTTTGCCTTCTTACCCATCAGATTAACAAAACAATAGACCAACATGGTGAAACACACACAGTAGCACTTGATATTTCAAAAGCATTTGACAGAGTATGGCACCAGGCCTTATTGTCTAAGATGTCACACTATGGCCTTGCATCACTGGTTCCTATAATTTCTTCTTACCTTCATAGTAGAAAAATACGGGTCATGGTAGATGGAATTTATTCTCAGTTTCATTCCATAAATGCTGGCGTACCTCAGGGATCAGTTTTGGCGCCAACCCTTTTTCTCATTCCTATAAATGACCTCCTATCTGTCACGCACAACCCAATACACTCTTATGCTGATGACTCGACCCTTCATAGTTCTTTCACATTTAGTACCTCCTTTACACAATTTGATATTGTAGATTCCCAAATGAACACAGCAATTTCTTTGAACAGGACCTTTCTAAAATTAATCAATGGGGACAAAAAAATCTGGTCTCATTTAATGCTCAGTAAACTAAATACATTAATTTCTCCAATAGAAAGAATCCCTCAGACTCACACATAATTTTAAATGATGTCAGTATTCCCATATCCACTACAATTGATATCCTAGGTGTTACTCTAAACTCCAACCTAAGCTTTTTTTTTTTTTTTATGTGACCGACTCTGGGCATAGGCTTCACAGCCTGGTCTCAAGGCCCAGTAGTCCTCCAACATACCATACACCTCTCTACATGTCACCACTTCGGCACTAACACCCACCGTCCATATTGAATACATGCTAGGGCTGTCTCATACAGGACTGGTGTACTGGTATTAGCGGGGGTACTTTTATGACATGTCGGCGGGTCATCTGGTAGATCAGGAAAGTCTGCTTTTTATCAAATTCAAATCCTAAACTGTTCCCTGCCCCAGCCGGGATTCGAACCTGGGTCCATCAGGACTGCGGGCCGCCTCTCTACCGATTCAGCCACCGCTGGACAGCTTATGTTAAATCCCTTGCTAAAAATGCTTCTAAAAAACTGGGACTTATGTACAGAGTGCGTGAGTTCTTCACTGAGGAGCAGATGGCCACAATATACAAAAGTCATGTGCGTTCACAGATCGAATACTGTTCACCACTGTGGAGTGGATGTGGAGCGGTTGCACTGAGGCAGTTGGACAAAATTCATAATAAAGCCGTTAGATTAATCAATAATCCTGTCATAACGCAGGACCTTCGTCTGTTATCAGTACGTCGAGATGTTGCTTCTTTAGCGCTATTTTATCGATATTTTTACCGTAAGTGCTCTAACGAACTGGCTTCAATTGTGCCTCCCTTCACATTTTTTCCCGAAATACTCGGGCAGCAGGGAGCGCCCATGAACTCACACTCTCTCCCCCACAATGCAGAACCTCTGCTTATAAAAATTCATTTATCCCCCGAACTACTACTCTCTGGAATTCAGTTCCTGGGAGTTGCTTCCCACATACATTTAATCCTCTCGATTTTAAATCCAATTGTTATAAGTATTTTACGAATGGAGGATGCCTTTAGGCACATGGACTTATTTTTTTTCCTTTGTTTTTCCTTCCTCAATTCATTATAAAAAAAAAAAAAAAAGCTAGGCTACGACAACTGTTTAACCAATTACAAGTCTGATAGATGTGTATTGCACTCAGTTGTACAAGAATTATCCTAAACTATACTAAAATGAATCGACTAGATTTAAATGGATGCAAAGGCTTTATTGAACGTGGAATAGCATCACTGAACCTGAGTGGGTCAATTGTATATGGTCCTGAATTATCCAGGATTGAGCTGAGGAGATTTACATGTAACTGTGAAAAAAGTTAATGAACATTAAATATTATACAGGTACAGGAACTAAATGGATCTGAAGTGACGTTAATGCACCAAATTATTCCTTAAAGGCACTAAACAAACTTAAACTGACCTGACTGAGCTTGAATGTACGTGGCAGATCTGACTAGAACTTAACAGCCTAAGTGAACAAGACTGGAGCTGAGTGAGCGTCATTTCATCTACTGTTGAAACCGATGTGATGGACCTAAATGAACCTGAAAACCTATAGATATGCCTGAATGGACCTTACTGCTACTGAGTGGATGTGGCTGATTCTCAGTGGCCTTGACCCAGTGTTCAAAACCTGATCTGTCTGACCTGAACCGCATAAGGGATGTGAAGGATTTGAATGAACAGACGAGGTATTATGGCCTGAGAAGACGATATTAAACGTAAATGGTTCTGAATTTACCTCCCTGGGCCAAAATCAACCAGACATAACCTGAATGGAAAAAAAAGATCTTGATTGTTCTGACTTGGTCTATCCCTGAGCGTCACGACCTAAAGATGTCGATTTAACAGCGCCTAAAGTGCCCTGAAGTGACCACTGAACTAAGTTGTTTTCATAATTTCATGCAGGAAATTTAAATATAATCATCTGCAGATAAAAAAAAAAGTACTGTCTTAGGAGTTAAGATTATAGTCACATCAGTTTCAAGACATTCCCCTTCTCCGGCATTTGCCATTTATTGGACATGGTGATTCACTGGTGTCGTTTCTCGTTCCAGTTTATGCGATGTCATGACCAAATGTTTGAAACCCAGCCATAGTTGAAATATAAAATGGCGGGAAATAAGATGTCTTCTCATAAATGCCACTTTTCAGCTACATCTCATATCTGTACTTCGAGTTACTGTTAAAATAACTCCTCTTCCATAGTATATAACATGAGAACAAGCAGGTGAGGGATAAAATGTGTCTACCACTAAAGGTGCAAATAATATGGAACTGGGATAAAAAAGAGCAAGTACATATTTGTTGCTTGAATTGTCTTTTAATAAATTAAGGAAGAGGTAGGGCAATAAATAATTACAAAAGGAACACCTGTTAGG
>NC_137013.1:3369814-3374956 GCF_032717465.1 Coenobita brevimanus
CGACTGTACGCTCTGTTCTTTTTCATCAGGCTTTGTTTTCTTTTTTCTTAAGTGCCTTTTTTTCTGTGGATGCTTTGATGGTGTGCCACTTTGGACTGGCTTATTGTATTGTTATCTGTATCAAGCGACTGTCAACTGATTGCACTGATACTCTTCGCTGTCAGAAGGTAGGAAATGTGTTTTCATGGAATCAAGTTTGCGAGATTTTTGCATGAATGTCGTTTGTATATCGAGAAAAATGGCAGGTGGAAACTCAGAGTAAGTCCAAGAATTTTACTAAATCTTCCTAGAAAGAGTAATTAGTCAAATAGGGAAGCCAGGGTATGGTTCAGATTTATGGGTGACTCAAGTGAAAGTAATGACACGTGGTTTTGTTGGCTGAGGTAATCATTCTGTAATCTCAAAGTTGGTGTTGTAAGGAATGTAAGTAATGTTAAATACTGGTGTGCTGACTTGTTGTGTAGCTATTGCCAAAGCATCAGCAAAGGAAAAGCCTGTTGTGGGGTATGAAAGAGTTGTTAGGTCACGAAGGAAAAGGTTAGAATGTGAGTGATGGGACTGAAGATTGTAGAACACCGGCGGGGAGTAATATGAACATGGATCTTTGGCTTCGGTTATGTATTTATGTTTGTTGACCTGAAAGGATGTAGGTTTGCCATTTTTTGTCATTCCCTTGGATGTTTGTGTTGACTTTGATGATCAGAACTTGACTTTGTATTCAGTCCAGTGCTTTATTTACATGTATTCCCGACAGTTTGGTTCTTAGTGGAAGATGTATTTCGAGCCCTTCCAAATTCAATTGTTTTTTCAAGAGTCTGGTGGTTCAGAATTTGGTCTGAAATCCATGTTTAGATTACGATAAAGGAATGTGAAAGGTAATATTTTAAGGGAAGTAGATTCATCATTATATTTTGTGTGGCATGCAGGGCTGAGCTACTTGTGTTGATGATGATGAACTACTGGGTTGTTATTTGGCTTGGATACTGGATTGATGGTCGATATAAACGTCGAGGATCTTATCTTAAGTCTAGGAAACTTGTATATTTCAGTTCTATTAAATTTGTCACTTCTTGCTCCAATGGAAGTTTTTGAAAATTTTGAATCATGTGTAAGACTTAAAAGGAAAGCTGTCGTTGGGAGTTGTGTGTGTGTGTGTGTGTGTGTGTGTGTGTGTGTGTGTGTGTGTGTGTGTGTGATTTGTTTTCTGTTTTTTGTGACTGCATTCTTTTGTGAAGTGATATTTTGTTAAGAAATTGTCTTCTTTCTTCTTTGACTGGGGATGATTGTATTTACCGACATTTATGAGTCGGAAAGGAGAGACGTGTAAGGAGTGTTGGCATTTGGTATCTCCCTCCCAGATTTTCTATTGTCTGATTTGTTGCATAAGATGTCCACACGCGTTTAACAACTGTCTTGTTTCCGAGCTTGGATCGTCTTGTCAACAACGTGGTTAAAAGTGTAAAGTGTTTTCGGTGGATTTGACTGCATGATATAGTGTTTTAGTTACAATACTGACTTCAAACATGTTAAGGCTCAACTATTGTACTCTGAATCGCCTCCGAAATAGAATTTATGCTAATCTTTAAGTATATGAAGAAGGTATAGACGAATTTGTTGAGACTCTCCTCTTTAGTGCTGTAAATGATCCGGCGGCGACCAGTCAAAATTCTCAATATAAAAGGAGTAGGTCAGTTGCATGGATATCCGTATCCGAGCAATACTATTAGAGTGTTCATTTATACCTCGTTCTTAAGACTGAAAACATAATGGGTTCATCTGACAGTTTTCATATTTAGTGCCATGTAATTGTTTCGCGACCCTTTCAAGTCGCTCGGCACTTGCTAAAATGAGAGCCACTTCACTTTGCTCTAAAATTCAACGCTTTATGTTCGACGCAGGAGCAACTGTTTACCTCCTGCAAACAATGGGAACAATCACGGGTCAAAACACGCCTGGAGAAAATTTTAGACAACATGAAATTGAAACTCGCTCATCTGTGACCCAGTTGCAACCATCCTGCCACGTATCTTTGAAAGCCTTCTTCCAGTTTCGACTGCTCTGAACACACACACACACACACACACACACAGTGCAGTGGTAACGTTCCCGCTTGCCAACTGGTGGACGGGAGTTCGCGCCTCGCTCAGGTTGCGAAAAGTTTCACTGACGAAGTGGGTGGTTACTGTCCCCTTTGAGCAAGGGGACGGGTGTGTGCGTGTGTGAAGGTCACAGCCTTGCCCTTAGATCGGACTATATGAGCTCTCAGCTCTCTTCCGGGAGGGTAAAAGCTGACAATCACGACCATCAAGTGATCCTGACCGACCCGGTGAATTACACACACACACAAACTTCTATATAGGATTCCAACACTGACTATGTGACAAGACTCTCATTCTCAAATATATCTTAGCAGCTGTAAGAATCCAAATGTAGCAAACAGGAAAGACTCGTGTAAACGAACTTATGTCAAGTCTATACCAATATTATATAATTCTAAAGGCGCATCAATCAGATAATGTATAAACTGATGTTACTGAGAGAAGTGTTGTATACTTCTGTTATATTATTTACCTAATTTGATTTTAAGTCCTACATGCCTTTTTTTTTTAGGATAATTAAGATTTTAGGAAAGAAAGAACAGTAGCAGTAGCGTTTGGCACATTGGCGTGGTCGGATTTTCACAAAATGGGGGGCCATGGTGGGGCCAAACACTGTTCTTATGGGAGGGGCACCACTGCACAATGTCCACACGTTAAATAATTAAAAAATCAAATGGAGCGGCCAGTGGGACGGTGGAGCCAAGGGCTTTGACCAGTGGGTGGGGGGGGGGGGAGAGACCCGCCCCATGGTTGCGCCACTGGTTCGGCCACCGTGAAGCCTAGTGCCGGCTAAAATGTTACCTGCATAACTGCCTGCAGGTATAATCTTAAGCTGGGATAAACATCAGAAACGTCCACAGTCGATAATGGCTATACAGTACTTTCCCCTCATGACGGTAATAGGAACTAGTTCATCCATTACACCAGTGGACAATTTAGGCCACTCCAGATACAGTACCTTTACATCTAGTGTTTATATTCACGGGCAATCAGCCATGTTCAGATCTAATCAAAGCAGTCAAGGTCCATTTTCTCAAGTCAGGTTTGGGGAGGTTAGTTTTGGTTAAGTCACGTCAGTTAAAGGTCGTTAGCTCCAATCTGGTCCAGTGAGATCTCTTGATTCAGGTTCCTCACATTCAGTCCATTCAAGAGGGTTAGTAACTTCATTTCAGGGTTATTCAGTATCACTTAGGTCGATTAAGATTTTTTGAAGTTCATTGATGTTCTTCGTTCTTATTTCAGGTCCGGTCAAGCCTATCTCATCCACTAAATAGTATTCAGATCAATTAAGTTCAAGTTTGGGCAACCTAGATCTAGTTAGGTTCACTGATGCCAAACGAGGTTCATCCAGCCTAGTAACATCCATCCAAGTCATTCACAGCTGTTCCTGGCAATGAAGAAGATCCCACACTTGGTGGCGCTGTGTAGCCTGGGTGGAGCAACTGCAACGTCCACCCAGAAGCTAAATCTCTTCAATTTTCCCTGCATCTCGTTGTAGTATGGATCCTTGTCCGATCCTGGTAGGCACAGTCTACCACAAGGGGGCGCCTGATCCCAACACGGTGTATGTATTGTGTTGTATCAGAGAGACAGTCCTACGAAAATATTTGCTTAAGGGACAGTTCAACTAAACAGACCAAAGTTAAGCAACAACAGCAACAATAGCTTTCATTTATGTTCATTCATGTCAGGATGGTGTCATTCAGAGCCATGCAGATCCACTTATGTCAAGTTAGGTCGATAGTAGCTAAATTAAGGTCACTTGGCTCAGTCAGGTTGTGTACTTTCATTCTAGTTCAGTCCGGTTAATTTTGGTCCATTTGTGTCATTTGAATCATTTCAGATCCAGTTAGGGTCATTTTGTTCCAGTCTGACTTATGTAGATCAGTGATGTCTATTCAGGCTCTGTCAGGTCAGTTCGGGTCCACTTATTGCCATGCTGTTCATTTAAGTCTGTTTTCATTCTTCACACCCAGTCAGGCACAACATGAGGTCTAGTTCCATCCATTCATGTTTGTGTAGGCCATTTCAGAACATTCACATCCACTGAAGTTCAGGCATATCAGTTCAGACTCGTTCAGTAGTATCAAGAGTACAATTGAACGGCTGTCATCAAACTTAAGTGGTTAGACACTACATCTCAAAATAATTTTCCCTCTTCTGACATTTGTTATTCAGGACCTATGCTGGTTCATGGATCTCACTTTGGGGTAATGTAATGTTGATATACAGGTTTGATATACTGAACCCCCTTTGAACATAATTTTTATCATTTTTCTTTTCATTCTGAGGCGCAATGTAGGGCCTAATATGCAAATGCTAGATTCACTGACCACTTACATGAGACATTTCACTTTTCCTGTCTAGCATTACCCTCAGTATGCTCCAACTACATCTCATGACATGTTTTTCATTTACTTTTTAAATGATTCCTCTCACATGTCATACACTGCGTCAAGAAGGGGACTGGATTTATATTACACCACCATAGAAGCTACATATAAAATGAAATTAAAAGGATCATAGGAATATAAGAATTCATATGGTGCAGATATATTCAATAAATTAAGAAGGAGGCCAGACAATAAATAATTACAAAAGGAAACCCTGTTAGGCAAAACGATAAGGTGAGCCAGGTCGTTGATGCTAGGTCTTGGTCCATTAGGAATCTTTTGTCTTGTAAACGTTAAGCCTATTTACTTGGACTCGTTGGAGTCATAGTAGCGGCGCTGGGGAGGGGCGTAGCGGGGAGCCTCAAAAGATGACTCTGAGGAGGATGACTCGTAGGAGGATGACTCGTAGGATCCGGAGTCAAAGGAGGCCTCACCCGAGTACTTGACGTCAGCAATGTAGCCATCGTCACCGTCCACGTAGTAGGTCACCGTCTGGCGGCGACCGTCGGGAAGCAGCACGTAGTACGACCCCTGGGTGTTGTCACCGTCGCGGGCCTCCTGGTGGCCGTAGTGGTTCTCGGAAGATTCGTCACTCACTGCCCAGTTGAACTCGTACTTGGCCTCGCTGGACTCGAAGGACTCGTGGGACT